>NW_027517996.1:0-37680 GCF_048772815.1 Callospermophilus lateralis | reverse complement strand
TCACCCAATCCTGATGATACCTGGTGATAATGACAAGTACACAAATCCCACTTGGCTCACCAAATTTTGTTCCTCTAGGTTGAAGCGTTCGTCGACAGTGCAGTATTTATATTTAGGTTTCACTCTGTTCTCTCCTATATAGAGAGATGAATTTGAAACTCTAAATCCACCATGGTTTGTAGTAGCTCTTTGAAATTGACAAAATAAAGGAATTCTAAGTTCAGTCTCTATGGTTTGTTTCCTCTTCAAGTAGCCCTAGGCACAGACTTTGGAAAAGCACTTTCATTGAGATGGGTTGCCAAGCTTTCACGAAATTACGAGTTTCTGAAATACCAGCAAATATTTTTTCATGCAATCTTGATGATACGTGGTGGTAATGACAAGTACACAAATCCCACTTGGCTCACCAAATTTGTACTTCTAGGTTGAAGCGTTCGTATACAGTAGCAGGTTTTTTTTAGGTTTCACTATATTTTCTCCTATATAGGTAGATGAATTTGGATCTCTAAAGCCAACATGGTTTGTAGTAGCTCTTTGAAACATGGCAAAATATAGTAGTTCTCAGTTTTGTCTCTATGGTTTGTTTCCTCTTCATGTAGCCGTATGCACAGACTGTGGAAAAGCACTTTCATTGAACGGGCTTGCCAAGCTTCTAAGAAATAACGAGTTTCCGAAATACCAGGAAATATTTTTTCACCCAATCTTGGTGATACGTGGTGGTAATGATCAGTAGACAAATCCCACTTGGCTCACCAAATTGTGTTGTTCGAGGTTGAAGCTTTCGTCTACAGTAGCAGTTTTTATATGTAGGTTTCACTCTGTTCTCTCTTATATAGATAGATGAATATGGAACTCTAAATCCAAATGGTTTGTAGTAGCTCTTTGAAACTTGACAAAATAAAGTAGTTCTCAGTTTTGCCTCTATGTTTTGTTTAATCTTTAAGTATCCCTAGGCACAGACTGTGGAAAAGCACTTCATTGAGAGGGGTTGCCAAGCTTCCAAGAAATTACGAGTTTCTGAAATACCAGCAAATATTTTTTCAAGCAATCTTGATGATACGTGGTGGTAATGACAAGTACACAAATACCACTTGGCTCACCAAATTTTGTTCTTCTAGGTTGAAGCGTTCGTATACTGTAGTAATTTTTATTTTTAGGTTTCCCTCTGTTCTGTCCTGTATAGATAGATGGATTTGGAACTCTAAATTCAACATGGTTTGTAGTAGGTCTTTGAAACACGACAAAATAAAATAGTTCTCAGTTTTGTCTCTATGGTTTGTTTCCTCTTCAAGTAGCAATAGGCACAAACTGTGGAAAAGCACTTTCATTGAGATGGGTTGCCAAGCCTCTAAGAAATAACGAGTTTCCGAAATACCAGCAAATATTTTTTCACCCAATCTTGATGATACTTGGTGGTAATGATCAGTACACAAATCCCACTTGGCTCACCAAATTTTGTTCTTCTAGGTTTAAGCTTTCGTCTACAGTAGCAGTTTTTATATTTACGTTTCACTCTGTACTCCCTATATAGATAGATGAATTTGGAACTCAAAATCCAACATGGTTTGTAGTAGGTCTTTGAAACTTGACAAAATAAAGGAGTTCTCAGTTCGGTCTCTATGGTTTGTTTCCTCTTCAAGTCGCGCTAGGCACAGACTGTGGAAAGGCACGTTCACTGAGAGGGGTTACCAAGCTTCTAAGAAATAACGAGTTTCCGAAATACCAGCCAATATTTTTTCACCCAATCTTGATGATACTTGGGGGTTAGGATCTGTACTCAAATCCCACTTGGCTCACCAAATTTTGTTCTTCTAGGTTGAAGCGTTCGTCTACAGTAGCAGTTTATATTTTTAGGTTTCCCTCTGTTCTCTCCTATACAGATAGATGAATTTGGAACTCTAAATCCAACATGGTTTGTAGTAGCTCTTTGAAACTAGACAAAATAAAGCAGTTCTCAGTTTTGTCTCTATGGTTTGTTTCCTCTTCAAGTAGCCCTAGGCACAGACTGTGGAAAATATTTTCATTGAGAGGGGTTGCGAGGCTTCTAAGAAATAACGAGTTTCCGAAATTCCAGCAAATATTTTTATACCCAATCTTGATGATACTTAGTGGTAATGATCAGTACACAAATCCCACTTGGCACAACAAATTTTGTTCTTCTAGGTTGAAGCGTTCGTTTACAGTAGCAGTTTTTATATTTAGGTTTCCCTCTGTTCTCTCCTATATAGATAGATGAATTTGGACCTCTAAATCCAACATGGTTTGTAGTAGCTCTTTTAAACTTGAAAAAAAAAGGAGTTCTCTGTTTTGTCTCTATGGTTTTTTTCCTCTTCAAGTAGCCCTGGGCACAGACTTTCGAAAAGCACTTTCATTGAAAGGGGTTGCCAAGCTTACATCAAATAACGAGTTTCCGAAATACCAGCAAATATTTTTTCACCCAATCTTGATGATACTTGGTGGTAATGATCGGTACACAAATACCACTTGACTCACCAAATTTTGTTCTTCTAGTTTGAAGCGTTCCTTTACAGTAGCAGTTTATATTTTTAGGTTTCTCTCTGTTCTCTCCTATATAGATAGATGAATTTGGAACTCTAAATCTAACATGGTTTGTAGTAGCTCTTTGAAACTTGACAAAATAAAGGAGTTCTCAGTTTTGCCTCTATGGTTTGTTTCCTCTTCAAGTAGCCCTAAGCAGAGACTGTGGAAAAGTACTTTCACTGAATGGGGTTCCGAAGCTTCCAAGAAATTATGAATATCTGAAAAACCAGCAAATATTTTTTCACCCAATCCTGATGATACCTGGTGATAATGACAAGTACACAAATCCCACTTGGCTCACCAAATTTTGTTCCTCTAGGTTGAAGCGTTCGTCGACAGTGCAGTATTTATATTTAGGTTTCACTCTGTTCTCTCCTATATAGAGAGATGAATTTGAAACTCTAAATCCACCATGGTTTGTAGTAGCTCTTTGAAATTGACAAAATAAAGGAATTCTAAGTTCAGTCTCTATGGTTTGTTTCCTCTTCAAGTAGCCCTAGGCACAGACTTTGGAAAAGCACTTTCATTGAGATGGGTTGCCAAGCTTTCACGAAATTACGAGTTTCTGAAATACCAGCAAATATTTTTTCATGCAATCTTGATGATACGTGGTGGTAATGACAAGTACACAAATCCCACTTGGCTCACCAAATTTGTACTTCTAGGTTGAAGCGTTCGTATACAGTAGCAGGTTTTTTTTAGGTTTCACTCTATTTTCTCCTATATAGGTAGATGAATTTGGAACTCTAAAGCCAACATGGTTTGTAGTAGCTCTTTGAAACATGGCAAAATATAGTAGTTCTCAGTTTTGTCTCTATGGTTTGTTTCCTCTTCAAGTAGCCCTAGGCACAGACTTTCGAAAAGCACTTTCATTGAAAGGGGTTGCCAAGCTTACATCAAATAACGAGTTTCCGAAATACCAGCAAATATTTTTTCACCCAATCTTGATGATACTTGGTGGTAATGATCGGTACACAAATACCACTTGACTCACCAAATTTTGTTCTTCTAGTTTGAAGCGTTCCTTTACAGTAGCAGTTTATATTTTTAGGTTTCTCTCTGTTCTCTCCTATATAGATAGATGAATTTGGAACTCTAAATCTAACATGGTTTGTAGTAGCTCTTTGAAACTTGACAAAATAAAGGAGTTCTCAGTTTTGCCTCTATGGTTTGTTTCCTCTTCAAGTAGCCCTAAGCAGAGACTGTGGAAAAGTACTTTCACTGAATGGGGTTCCGAAGCTTCCAAGAAATTATGAATATCTGAAAAACCAGCAAATATTTTTTCACCCAATCCTGATGATACCTGGTGATAATGACAAGTACACAAATCCCACTTGGCTCACCAAATTTTGTTCCTGTAGGTTGAAGCGTTCGTCGACAGTGCAGTATTTATATTTAGGTTTCACTCTGTTCTCTCCTATATAGAGAGATGAATTTGAAACTCTAAATCCACCATGGTTTGTAGTAGCTCTTTGAAATTGACAAAATAAAGGAATTCTAAGTTCAGTCTCTATGGTTTGTTTCCTCTTCAAGTAGCCCTAGGCACAGACTTTGGAAAAGCACTTTCATTGAGATGGGTTGCCAAGCTTTCACGAAATTACGAGTTTCTGAAATACCAGCAAATATTTTTTCATGCAATCTTGATGATACGTGGTGGTAATGACAAGTACACAAATCCCACTTGGCTCACCAAATTTGTACTTCTAGGTTGAAGCGTTCGTATACAGTAGCAGGTTTTTTTTAGGTTTCACTCTATTTTCTCCTATATAGGTAGATGAATTTGGATCTCTAAAGCCAACATGGTTTGTAGTAGCTCTTTGAAACATGGCAAAATATAGTAGTTCTCAGTTTTGTCTCTATGGTTTGTTTCCTCTTCATGTAGCCGTATGCACAGACTGTGGAAAAGCACTTTCATTGAAAGGGCTTGCCAAGCTTCTAAGAAATAACGAGTTTCCGAAATACCAGGAAATATTTTTTCACCCAATCTTGGTGATACGTGGTGGTAATGATCAGTAGACAAATCCCACTTGGCTCACCAAATTGTGTTGTTCGAGGTTGAAGCTTTCGTCTACAGTAGCAGTTTTTATATGTAGGTTTCACTCTGTTCTCTCTTATATAGATAGATGAATATGGAACTCTAAATCCAAATGGTTTGTAGTAGCTCTTTGAAACTTGACAAAATAAAGTAGTTCTCAGTTTTGCCTCTATGTTTTGTTTAATCTTTAAGTATCCCTAGGCACAGACTGTGGAAAAGCACTTCATTGAGAGGGGTTGCCAAGCTTCCAAGAAATTACGAGTTTCTGAAATACCAGCAAATATTTTTTCAAGCAATCTTGATGATACGTGGTGGTAATGACAAGTACACAAATACCACTTGGCTCACCAAATTTTGTTCTTCTAGGTTGAAGCGTTCGTATACTGTAGTAATTTTTATTTTTAGGTTTCCCTCTGTTCTGTCCTGTATAGATAGATGGATTTGGAACTCTAAATTCAACATGGTTTGTAGTAGGTCTTTGAAACACGACAAAATAAAATAGTTCTCAGTTTTGTCTCTATGGTTTGTTTCCTCTTCAAGTAGCAATAGGCACAAACTGTGGAAAAGCACTTTCATTGAGATGGGTTGCCAAGCCTCTAAGAAATAACGAGTTTCCGAAATACCAGCAAATATTTTTTCACCCAATCTTGATGATACTTGGTGGTAATGATCAGTACACAAATCCCACTTGGCTCACCAAATTTTGTTCTTCTAGGTTTAAGCTTTCGTCTACAGTAGCAGTTTTTATATTTACGTTTCACTCTGTACTCCCCTATATAGATAGATGAATTTGGAACTCAAAATCCAACATGGTTTCTAGTAGGTCTTTGAAACTTGACAAAATAAAGGAGTTCTCAGTTCAGTCTCTATGGTTTGTTTCCTCTTCAAGTCGCGCTAGGCACAGACTGTGGAAAGGCACGTTCACTGAGAGGGGTTACCAAGCTTCTAAGAAATAACGAGTTTCCGAAATACCAGCCAATATTTTTTCACCCAATCTTGATGATACTTGGGGGTTAGGATCTGTACTCAAATCCCACTTGGCTCACCAAATTTTGTTCTTCTAGATTGAAGCGTTCGTCTACAGTAGCAGTTTATATTTTTAGGTTTCCCTCTGTTCTCTCCTATACAGATAGATGAATTTGGAACTCTAAATCCAACATGGTTTGTAGTAGCTCTTTGAAACTAGACAAAATAAAGCAGTTCTCAGTTTTGTCTCTATGGTTTGTTTCCTCTTCAAGTAGCCCTAGGCACAGACTGTGGAAAATATTTTCATTGAGAGGGGTTGCGAGGCTTCTAAGAAATAACGAGTTTCCGAAATACCAGCAAATATTTTTATACCCAATCTTGATGATACTTAGTGGTAATGATCAGTACACAAATCCCACTTGGCACAACAAATTTTGTTCTTCTAGGTTGAAGCGTTCGTTTACAGTAGCAGTTTTTATATTTAGGTTTCCCTCTGTTCTCTCCTATATAGATAGATGAATTTGGACCTCTAAATCCAACATGGTTTGTAGTAGCTCTTTTAAACTTGAAAAAAAAAGGAGTTCTCTGTTTTGTCTCTATGGTTTTTTTCCTCTTCAAGTAGCCCTAGGCACAGACTTTCGAAAAGCACTTTCATTGAAAGGGTTGCCAAGCTTACATCAAATAACGAGTTTCCGAAATACCAGCAAATATTTTTTCACCCAATCTTGATGATACTTGCTGGTAATGATCGGTACACAAATACCACTTGACTCACCAAATTTTGTTCTTCTAGTTTGAAGCGTTCCTTTACAGTAGCAGTTTATATTTTTAGGTTTCTCTCTGTTCTCTCCTATATAGATAGATAAATTTGGAACTCTAAATCTAACATGGTTTGTAGTAGCTCTTTGAAACTTGACAAAATAAAGGAGTTCTCAGTTTTGCCTCTATGGTTTGTTTCCTCTTCAAGTAGCCCTAAGCAGAGACTGTGGAAAAGTACTTTCACTGAATGGGGTTCCAAAGCTTCCAAGAAATTATGAATATCTGAAAAACCAGCAAATATTTTTTCACCCAATCCTGATGATACCTGGTGATAATGACAAGTACACAAATCCCACTTGGCTCACCAAATTTTGTTCCTCTAGGTTGAAGCGTTCGTCGACAGTGCAGTATTTATATTTAGGTTTCACTCTGTTCTCTCCTATATAGAGAGATGAATTTGAAACTCTAAATCCAACATGGTTTGTAGTAGCTCTTTGAAATTGACAAAATAAAGGAATTCTAAGTTCAGTCTCTATGGTTTGTTTCCTCTTCAAGTAGCCCTAGGCACAGACTTTGGAAAAGCACTTTCATTGAGATGGGTTGCCAAGCTTTCACGAAATTACGAGTTTCTGAAATACCAGCAAATATTTTTTCATGCAATCTTGATGATACGTGGTGGTAATGACAAGTACACAAATCCCACTTGGCTCACCAAATTTGTACTTCTAGGTTGAAGCGTTCGTATACAGTAGCAGGTTTTTTTTAGGTTTCACTCTATTTTCTCCTATATAGGTAGATGAATTTGGATCTCTAAAGCCAACATGGTTTGTAGTAGCTCTTTGAAACATGGCAAAATATAGTAGTTCTCAGTTTTGTCTCTATGGTTTGTTTCCTCTTCATGTAGCCGTATGCACAGACTGTGGAAAAGCACTTTCATTGAAAGGGCTTGCCAAGCTTCTAAGAAATAACGAGTTTCCGAAATACCAGGAAATATTTTTTCACCCAATCTTGGTGATACGTGGTGGTAATGATCAGTAGACAAATCCCACTTGGCTCACCAAATTGTGTTGTTCGAGGTTGAAGCTTTCGTCTACAGTAGCAGTTTTTATATGTAGGTTTCACTCTGTTCTCTCTTATATAGATAGATGAATATGGAACTCTAAATCCAAATGGTTTGTAGTAGCTCTTTGAAACTTGACAAAATAAAGTAGTTCTCAGTTTTGCCTCTATGTTTTGTTTAATCTTTAAGTATCCCTAGGCACAGACTGTGGAAAAGCACTTCATTGAGAGGGGTTGCCAAGCTTCCAAGAAATTACGAGTTTCTGAAATACCAGCAAATATTTTTTCAAGCAATCTTGATGATACGTGGTGGTAATGACAAGTACACAAATACCACTTGGCTCACCAAATTTTGTTCTTCTAGGTTGAAGCGTTCGTATACTGTAGTAATTTTTATTTTTAGGTTTCCCTCTGTTCTGTCCTGTATAGATAGATGGATTTGGAACTCTAAATTCAACATGGTTTGTAGTAGGTCTTTGAAACACGACAAAATAAAATAGTTCTCAGTTTTGTCTCTATGGTTTGTTTCCTCTTCAAGTAGCAATAGGCACAAACTGTGGAAAAGCACTTTCATTGAGATGGGTTGCCAAGCCTCTAAGAAATAACGAGTTTCCGAAATACCAGCAAATATTTTTTCACCCAATCTTGATGATACTTGGTGGTAATGATCAGTACACAAATCCCACTTGGCTCACCAAATTTTGTTCTTCTAGGTTTAAGCTTTCGTCTACAGTAGCAGTTTTTATATTTACGTTTCACTCTGTTCTCCCCTATATAGATAGATGAATTTGGAACTCAAAATCCAACATGGTTTGTAGTAGGTCTTTGAAACTTGTCAAAATAAAGGAGTTCTCAGTTCAGTCTCTATGGTTTGTTCCTCTTCAAGTCGCGCTAGGCACAGACTGTGGAAAGGCACGTTCACTGAGAGGGGTTACCAAGCTTCTAAGAAATAACGAGTTTCCGAAATACCAGCCAATATTTTTTCACCCAATCTTGATGATACTTGGGGGTTAGGATCTGTACTCAAATCCCACTTGGCTCACCAAATTTTGTTCTTCTAGATTGAAGCGTTCGTCTACAGTAGCAGTTTATATTTTTAGGTTTCCCTCTGTTCTCTCCTATACAGATAGATGAATTTGGAACTCTAAATCCAACATGGTTTGTAGTAGCTCTTTGAAACTAGACAAAATAAAGCAGTTCTCAGTTTTGTCTCTATGGTTTGTTTCCTCTTCAAGTAGCCCTAGGCACAGACTGTGGAAAATATTTTCATTGAGAGGGGTTGCGAGGCTTCTAAGAAATAACGAGTTTCCGAAATACCAGCAAATATTTTTATACCCAATCTTGATGATACTTAGTGGTAATGATCAGTACACAAATCCCACTTGGCACAACAAATTTTGTTCTTCTAGGTTGAAGCGTTCGTTTACAGTAGCAGTTTTTATATTTAGGTTTCCCTCTGTTCTCTCCTATATAGATAGATGAATTTGGACCTCTAAATCCAACATGGTTTGTAGTAGCTCTTTTAAACTTGAAAAAAAAAGGAGTTCTCTGTTTTGTCTCTATGGTTTTTTTCCTCTTCAAGTAGCCCTAGGCACAGACTTTCGAAAAGCACTTTCATTGAAAGGGTTGCCAAGCTTACATCAAATAACGAGTTTCCGAAATACCAGCAAATATTTTTTCACCCAATCTTGATGATACTTGGTGGTAATGATCGGTACACAAATACCACTTGACTCACCAAATTTTGTTCTTCTAGTTTGAAGCGTTCCTTTACAGTAGCAGTTTATATTTTTAGGTTTCTCTCTGTTCTCTCCTATATAGATAGATGAATTTGGAACTCTAAATCTAACATGGTTTGTAGTAGCTCTTTGAAACTTGACAAAATAAAGGAGTTCTCAGTTTTGCCTCTATGGTTTGTTTCCTCTTCAAGTAGCCCTAAGCAGAGACTGTGGAAAAGTACTTTCACTGAATGGGGTTCCGAAGCTTCCAAGAAATTATGAATATCTGAAAAACCAGCAAATATTTTTTCACCCAATCCTGATGATACCTGGTGATAATGACAAGTACACAAATCCCACTTGGCTCACCGAATTTTGTTCCTCTAGGTTGAAGCGTTCGTCGACAGTGCAGTATTTATATTTAGGTTTCACTCTGTTCTCTCCTATATAGAGAGATGAATTTGAAACTCTAAATCCAACATGGTTTGTAGTAGCTCTTTGAAATTGACAAAATAAAGGAATTCTAAGTTCAGTCTCTATGGTTTGTTTCCTCTTCAAGTAGCCCTAGGCACAGACTTTGGAAAAGCACTTTCATTGAGATGGGTTGCCAAGCTTTCACGAAATTACGAGTTTCTGAAATACCAGCAAATATTTTTTCATGCAATCTTGATGATACGTGGTGGTAATGACAAGTACACAAATCCCACTTGGCTCACCAAATTTGTACTTCTAGGTTGAAGCGTTCGTATACAGTAGCAGGTTTTTTTTAGGTTTCACTCTATTTTCTCCTATATAGGTAGATGAATTTGGAACTCTAAAGCCAACATGGTTTGTAGTAGCTCTTTGAAACATGGCAAAATATAGTAGTTCTCAGTTTTGTCTCTATGGTTTGTTTCCTCTTCATGTAGCCGTATGCACAGACTGTGGAAAAGCACTTTCATTGAAAGGGCTTGCCAAGCTTCTAAGAAATAACGAGTTTCCGAAATACCAGGAAATATTTTTTCACCCAATCTTGGTGATACGTGGTGGTAATGATCAGTAGACAAATCCCACTTGGCTCACCAAATTGTGTTGTTCGAGGTTGAAGCTTTCGTCTACAGTAGCAGTTTTTATATGTAGGTTTCACTCTGTTCTCTCTTATATAGATAGATGAATATGGAACTCTAAATCCAAATGGTTTGTAGTAGCTCTTTGAAACTTGACAAAATAAAGTAGTTCTCAGTTTTGCCTCTATGTTTTGTTTAATCTTTAAGTATCCCTAGGCACAGACTGTGGAAAAGCACTTCATTGAGAGGGGTTGCCAAGCTTCCAAGAAATTACGAGTTTCTGAAATACCAGCAAATATTTTTTCAAGCAATCTTGATGATACGTGGTGGTAATGACAAGTACACAAATACCACTTGGCTCACCAAATTTTGTTCTTCTAGGTTGAAGCGTTCGTATACTGTAGTAATTTTTATTTTTAGGTTTCCCTCTGTTCTGTCCTGTATAGATAGATGGATTTGGAACTCTAAATTCAACATGGTTTGTAGTAGGTCTTTGAAACACGACAAAATAAAATAGTTCTCAGTTTTGTCTCTATGGTTTGTTTCCTCTTCAAGTAGCAATAGGCACAAACTGTGGAAAAGCACTTTCATTGAGATGGGTTGCCAAGCCTCTAAGAAATAACGAGTTTCCGAAATACCAGCAAATATTTTTTCACCCAATCTTGATGATACTTGGTGGTAATGATCAGTACACAAATCCCACTTGGCTCACCAAATTTTGTTCTTCTAGGTTTAAGCTTTCGTCTACAGTAGCAGTTTTTATATTTACGTTTCACTCTGTTCTCCCCTATATAGATAGATGAATTTGGAACTCAAAATCCAACATGGTTTGTAGTAGGTCTTTGAAACTTGACAAAATAAAGGAGTTCTCAGTTCAGTCTCTATGGTTTGTTTCCTCTTCAAGTCGCGCTAGGCACAGACTGTGGAAAGGCACGTTCACTGAGAGGGGTTACCAAGCTTCTAAGAAATAACGAGTTTCCGAAATACCAGCCAATATTTTTTCACCCAATCTTGATGATACTTGGGGGTTAGGATCTGTACTCAAATCCCACTTGGCTCACCAAATTTTGTTCTTCTAGATTGAAGCGTTCGTCTACAGTAGCAGATTATATTTTTAGGTTTCCCTCTGTTCTCTCCTATACAGATAGATGAATTTGGAACTCTAAATCCAACATGGTTTGTAGTAGCTCTTTGAAACTAGACAAAATAAAGCAGTTCTCAGTTTTGTCTCTATGGTTTGTTTCCTCTTCAAGTAGCCCTAGGCACAGACTGTGGAAAATATTTTCATTGAGAGGGGTTGCGAGGCTTCTAAGAAATAACGAGTTTCCGAAATACCAGCAAATATTTTTATACCCAATCTTGATGATACGTGGTGGTAATGATCAGTACACAAATCCCACTTGGCACAACAAATTTTGTTCTTCTAGGTTGAAGCGTTCGTTTACAGTAGCAGTTTTTATATTTAGGTTTCCCTCTGTTCTCTCCTATATAGATAGATGAATTTGGACCTCTAAATCCAACATGGTTTGTAGTAGCTCTTTTAAACTTGAAAAAAAAAGGAGTTCTCTGTTTTGTCTCTATGGTTTTTTTCCTCTTCAAGTAGCCCTAGGCACAGACTTTCGAAAAGCACTTTCATTGAAAGGGGTTGCCAAGCTTACATCAAATAACGAGTTTCCGAAATACCAGCAAATATTTTTTCACCCAATCTTGATGATACTTGGTGGTAATGATCGGTACACAAATACCACTTGACTCACCAAATTTTGTTCTTCTAGTTTGAAGCGTTCCTTTACAGTAGCAGTTTATATTTTTAGGTTTCTCTCTGTTCTCTCCTATATAGATAGATGAATTTGGAACTCTAAATCTAACATGGTTTGTAGTAGCTCTTTGAAACTTGACAAAATAAAGGAGTTCTCAGTTTTGCCTCTATGGTTTGTTTCCTCTTCAAGTAGCCCTAAGCAGAGACTGTGGAAAAGTACTTTCACTGAATGGGGTTCCGAAGCTTCCAAGAAATTATGAATATCTGAAAACCAGCAAATATTTTTTCACCCAATCCTGATGATACCTGGTGATAATGACAAGTACACAAATCCCACTTGGCTCACCAAATTTTGTTCCTGTAGGTTGAAGCGTTCGTCGACAGTGCAGTATTTATATTTAGGTTTCACTCTGTTCTCTCCTATATAGAGAGATGAATTTGAAACTCTAAATCCACCATGGTTTGTAGTAGCTCTTTGAAATTGACAAAATAAAGGAATTCTAAGTTCAGTCTCTATGGTTTGTTTCCTCTTCAAGTAGCCCTAGGCACAGACTTTGGAAAAGCACTTTCATTGAGATGGGTTGCCAAGCTTTCACGAAATTACGAGTTTCTGAAATACCAGCAAATATTTTTTCATGCAATCTTGATGATACGTGGTGGTAATGACAAGTACACAAATCCCACTTGGCTCACCAAATTTGTACTTCTAGGTTGAAGCGTTCGTATACAGTAGCAGGTTTTTTTTAGGTTTCACTCTATTTTCTCCTATATAGGTAGAAAATTTGGATCTCTAAAGCCAACATGGTTTGTAGTAGCTCTTTGAAACATGGCAAAATATAGTAGTTCTCAGTTTTGTCTCTATGGTTTGTTTCCTCTTCATGTAGCCGTATGCACAGACTGTGGAAAAGCACTTTCATTGAAAGGGCTTGCCAAGCTTCTAAGAAATAACGAGTTTCCGAAATACCAGGAAATATTTTTTCACCCAATCTTGGTGATACGTGGTGGTAATGATCAGTAGACAAATCCCACTTGGCTCACCAAATTGTGTTGTTCGAGGTTGAAGCTTTCGTCTACAGTAGCAGTTTTTATATGTAGGTTTCACTCTGTTCTCTCTTATATAGATAGATGAATATGGAACTCTAAATCCAAATGGTTTGTAGTAGCTCTTTGAAACTTGACAAAATAAAGTAGTTCTCAGTTTTGCCTCTATGTTTTGTTTAATCTTTAAGTATCCCTAGGCACAGACTGTGGAAAAGCACTTCATTGAGAGGGGTTGCCAAGCTTCCAAGAAATTACGAGTTTCTGAAATACCAGCAAATATTTTTTCAAGCAATCTTGATGATACGTGGTGGTAATGACAAGTACACAAATACCACTTGGCTCACCAAATTTTGTTCTTCTAGGTTGAAGCGTTCGTATACTGTAGTAATTTTTATTTTTAGGTTTCCCTCTGTTCTGTCCTGTATAGATAGATGGATTTGGAACTCTAAATTCAACATGGTTTGTAGTAGGTCTTTGAAACACGACAAAATAAAATAGTTCTCAGTTTTGTCTCTATGGTTTGTTTCCTCTTCAAGTAGCAATAGGCACAAACTGTGGAAAAGCACTTTCATTGAGATGGGTTGCCAAGCCTCTAAGAAATAACGAGTTTCCGAAATACCAGCAAATATTTTTTCACCCAATCTTGATGATACTTGGTGGTAATGATCAGTACACAAATCCCACTTGGCTCACCAAATTTTGTTCTTCTAGGTTTAAGCTTTCGTCTACAGTAGCAGTTTTTATATTTACGTTTCACTCTGTTCTCCCCTATATAGATAGATGAATTTGGAACTCAAAATCCAACATGGTTTGTAGTAGGTCTTTGAAACTTGACAAAATAAAGGAGTTCTCAGTTCAGTCTCTATGGTTTGTTTCCTCTTCAAGTCGCGCTAGGCACAGACTGTGGAAAGGCACGTTCACTGAGAGGGGTTACCAAGCTTCTAAGAAATAACGAGTTTCCGAAATACCAGCCAATATTTTTTCACCCAATCTTGATGATACTTGGGGGTTAGGATCTGTACTCAAATCCCACTTGGCTCACCAAATTTTGTTCTTCTAGATTGAAGCGTTCGTCTACAGTAGCAGTTTATATTTTTAGGTTTCCCTCTGTTCTCTCCTATACAGATAGATGAATTTGGAACTCTAAATCCAACATGGTTTGTAGTAGCTCTTTGAAACTAGACAAAATAAAGCAGTTCTCAGTTTTGTCTCTATGGTTTGTTTCCTCTTCAAGTAGCCCTAGGCACAGACTGTGGAAAATATTTTCATTGAGAGGGGTTGCGAGGCTTCTAAGAAATAACGAGTTTCCGAAATACCAGCAAATATTTTTATACCCAATCTTGATGATACGTGGTGGTAATGATCAGTACACAAATCCCACTTGGCACAACAAATTTTGTTCTTCTAGGTTGAAGCGTTCGTTTACAGTAGCAGTTTTTATATTTAGGTTTCCCTCTGTTCTCTCCTATATAGATAGATGAATTTGGACCTCTAAATCCAACATGGTTTGTAGTAGCTCTTTTAAACTTGAAAAAAAAAGGAGTTCTCTGTTTTGTCTCTATGGTTTTTTTCCTCTTCAAGTAGCCCTAGGCACAGACTTTCGAAAAGCACTTTCATTGAAAGGGGTTGCCAAGCTTACATCAAATAACGAGTTTCCGAAATACCAGCAAATATTTTTTCACCCAATCTTGATGATACTTGGTGGTAATGATCGGTACACAAATACCACTTGACTCACCAAATTTTGTTCTTCTAGTTTGAAGCGTTCCTTTACAGTAGCAGTTTATATTTTAAGTTTCTCTCTGTTCTCTCCTATATAGATAGATGAATTTGGAACTCTAAATCTAACATGGTTCGTAGTAGCTCTTTGAAACTTGACAAAATAAAGGAGTTCTCAGTTTTGCCTCTATGGTTTGTTTCCTCTTCAAGTAGCCCTAAGCAGAGACTGTGGAAAAGTACTTTCACTGAATTTGGTTCCGAAGCTTCCAAGAAATTATGAATATCTGAAAAACCAGCAAATATTTTTTCACCCAATCCGGATGATACCTGGTGATAATGACAAGTACACAAATCCCACTTGGCTCACCAAATTTTGTTCCTCTAGGTTGAAGCGTTCGTCGACAGTGCAGTATTTATATTTAGGTTTCACTCTGTTCTCTCCTATATAGAGAGATGAATTTGAAACTCTAAATCCAACATGGTTTGTAGTAGCTCTTTGAAATTGACAAAATAAAGGAATTCTAAGTTCAGTCTCTATGGTTTGTTTCCTCTTCAAGTAGCCTAGGCACAGACTTTGGAAAAGCACTTTCATTGAGATGGGTTGCCAAGCTTTCATGAAATTACGAGTTTCTGAAATACCAGCAAATATTTTTTCATGCAATCTTGATGATACGTGGTGGTAATGACAAGTACACAAATCCCACTTGGCTCACCAATTTTGTACTTCTAGGTTGAAGCGTTCGTATACAGTAGCAGGTTTTTTTTAGGTTTCACTCTATTTTCTCCTATATAGGTAGATGAATTTGGAACTCTAAAGCCAACATGGTTTGTAGTAGCTCTTTGAAACATGGCAAAATATAGTAGTTCTCAGTTTTGTCTCTATGGTTTGTTTCCTCTTCATGTAGCTTTATGCACAGACTGTGGAAAAGCACTTTCATTGAAAGGGCTTGCCAGGCTTCTAAGAAATAACGAGTTTCCGAAATACCAGGAAATATTTTTTCACCCAATCTTGGTGATACGTGGTGGTAATGATCAGTAGACAAATCCCACTTGGCTCACCAAATTGTGTTGTTCGAGGTTGAAGCTTTCGTCTACAGTAGCAGTTTTTATATGTAGGTTTCACTCTGTTCTCTCTTATATAGATAGATGAATCTGGAACTCTAAATCCAAATGGTTTGTAATAGCTCTTTGAAACTTGACAAAATAAAGTAGTTCTCAGTTTTGCCTATATGTTTTGATTAATCTTTAAGTATCCCTAAGCACAGACTGTGGAAAAGCACTTCATTGAGAGGGTTTGCCAAGCTTCCAAGAAATTACGAGTTTCTGAAATACCAGCAAATATTTTTTCAAGCAATCTTGATGATACGTGGTGGTAATGACAAGTACACAAATACCACTTGGCTCACCAAATTTTGTTCTTCTAGGTTGAAGCGTTCGTATACTGTAGTAATTTTTATTTTTATGTTTCCCTCTGTTCTGTCCTGTATAGATAGATGGATTTGGAACTCTAAATTCAACATGGTTTGTAGTAGGTCTTTGAAACACGACAAAATAAAATAGTTCTCAGTTTTGTCTCTATGGTTTGTTTCCTCTTCAAGTAGCAATAGGCACAAACTGTGGAAAAGCACTTTCATTGAGATGGGTTGCCAAGCCTCTAAGAAATAACGAGTTTCCGAAATACCAGCAAATATTTTTTCACCCAATCTTGATGATACTTGGTGGTAATGATCAGTACACAAATCCCACTTGGCTCACCAAATTTTGTTCTTCTAGGTTTAAGCTTTCGTCTACAGTAGCAGTTTTTATATTTACGTTTCACTCTGTTCTCCCCTATATAGATAGATGAATTTGGAACTCTAAATCCAACATGGTTTGTAGTAGCTCTTTGAAACTTGAGAAAATAAGGTATTTCTCAGTTTTGTCTCTATGGTTTATTTCCTCTTAAAGTAGCACTAGGCACAGGCTGTGGAAAAGCCCTTTCATTGAGAGGGGTTGCCAAGCTTCTAAGAAATAACAAGTTTCCGAAATACCAGCAAATATTTTTCACCCAAACTTTTTTAAACTTGGTGGTAATGATCAGTACACAAATCCCTCTTGGCTGACCAAATTGTGTTCTTCTAGGTTGAAGCTTTCGTCTACAGTAGCAGTTTTTATACATAGGTTTCACTCTGTTCTCTCTTATATAGAGAGATGAATTTGCAACTCTAAAACCAACATGGTTTGTAGTAGCTCTTTGAAACTTGACAAAATAAAGTAGTTCTCAGTTATGTCTCTATGGTTTGTATCCTCTTCAAGTAGCCCTAGGCACAGACTGTGGAAAAGCACTTTCAATGAGAGGGGTTGCCAAGCTTCTAAAAAATAACGAGTTTCCGAAACACCAGCAAATATTTTTTCACCCAAACTTGATGATACTTGGTGGTAATGATCAGTACACAAATCCCACTTGGCTCACCAAATTTTGTTCTTCTAGGTTCAAGCCTTCGTCTACAGTAGCTGTTTTAATATTTAGATTTCCCTCTGTTATCTCCTGAATAGATAGGTGAATTTGGAACTCTAAATCCAACATGGTTTGTAGTAGCTCTTTGAAACTTGACAAAAAAAAGGCGTTATCAGTTTTGTCTCTCTGGTTTGTTTCCTCTTCAAGTAACCCTAGGCACAGACTGTGGAAAAGAAATTTCATTGAGAGGGGTTGCCAAGCTTCTAAGAAATAATGTGTTTCCGAAATACCAGCAAATATTTTTTCACCCAATCTTGATGATTTTTGGTGGTAATGATCAGTACACAATTCCCACTTGGCTCACCTGATTGTGTTCTTACGTTGAAGCATTCATCTAAAGTAGCAGTTTTTATATGTAGGTTTCTCTCTGTTCTCTCTTATATAGATAGATGAATTTGGAACTCTAACTCCAACATGGTTACTAGTAGCTCTTTGAAACTTGACAAAATAAAGTAGTTCTCAGTTTTGTCTCTATGGTTTGTTTCCTCTTCAAGTAACCCTAGGCACACACTGTGGAAAAGCTCTTTCATTGAAAGGGGTTGACAAGCTTCCAAGAAGTTACGAGTTTCCGAAATACCAGCAAATATTTTTTCACCCAATCTTGATGATACGTCTTGGTAATGACAAGTACACAAATCCCACTTGGCTCACCAAATTTTGTTCTTCTAGATTGAAGCCTTCGTTTACAGTAGCAGGTTTTTTTTAGGTTTCATTCTATTCTCTCCTATATAGGTAGATGAATTTGGAACTCTAAAGGCAACATGGTTTGTAGTAGCTCTTTGAAACATGACAAAATATAGTAGTTCTCAGTTTTGTCTCTATGGTTTGTTTCCTCTTCATGTAGCCGTATGCACAGACTGTGGAAAAGCACTTTCATTGAAAGGGCTTGCCAAGCTTCTAAGAAATAACGAGTTTCCGAAATACCAGGAAATATTTTTTCACCCAATCTTGGTGATACGTGGTGGTAATGATCAGTAGACAAATCCCACTTGGCTCACCAAATTGTGTTGTTCGAGGTTGAAGCTTTCGTCTACAGTAGCAGTTTTTATATGTAGGTTTCACTCTGTTCTCTCTTATATAGATAGATGAATATGGAACTCTAAATCCAAATGGTTTGTAGTAGCTCTTTGAAACTTGACAAAATAAAGTAGTTCTCAGTTTTGCCTCTATGTTTTGTTTAATCTTTAAGTATCCCTAGGCACAGACTGTGGAAAAGCACTTCATTGAGAGGGGTTGCCAAGCTTCCAAGAAATTACGAGTTTCTGAAATACCAGCAAATATTTTTTCAAGCAATCTTGATGATACGTGGTGGTAATGACAAGTACACAAATCCCACGTGGCTCACCAAATTTTGTTCTTCTAGGTTGAAGCGTTCGTATACCGTAGTAATTTTTATTTTTAGGTTTCCCTCTGTTCTGTCCTGTATAGATAGATGGATTTGGAACTCTAAATTCAACATGGTTTGTAGTAGCTCTTTGAAACATGATAAAATAAAATAGTTCTCAGTTTTGTCTCTATGGTTTGTTTCCTCTTCAAGTAACAATAGGCACAAACTGTGGAAAAGCATTTTCATTGAGATGGGTTGCCAAGCCTCTAAGAAATAACGAGTTTCCGAAATACCAGCAAATATTTTTTCACCCAATCTTGATGATACTTGGTGGTAATGATCAGTACACAAATCCCACTTGGCTCACCAAATTTTGTTCTTCTAGGTTTAAGCTTTCGTCTACAGTAGCAGTTTTTATATTTACGTTTCACTCTGTTCTCCCCTATATAGATAGATGAATTTGGAACTCTAAATCCAACATGGTTTGTAGTAGCTCTTTGTAACTTGAGAAAATAAGGTATTTCTCAGTTTTGTCTCTATGGTTTGTTTCCTCTTAAAGTAGCCCTAGGCACAGACTGTGGAAAAGCACTTTCATTGAGAGGGGTTGCCAAGCTTCTAAAAATAACAAGTTTCAGAAATACCAGCAAATATTTTTCACCCAAACTTGATTAAACTTGGTGGTAATGATCAGTACACAAATCCCACTTGGCTGACCAAATTGTGTTCTTCTATGTTGAAGCTTTCTTCTACAGTAGCAGTTTTTATACATAGGTTTCACTCTGTTCTGTCTTATATAGAGAGATGAATTTGGAACTCTAAAACCAACATGGTTTGTAGTAGCTCTTTGAAATTGACAAAATAAAGGAGTTCTCAGTTTTGTCTCTATGGTTTGTTTCCTCTTCAAGTAGTCCTAAGCACAGACTGTGAAAAAGCACTTTCATTGAGAGGGGTTGAAAGCCTCTAAGAAATAACGAGTTTCTGAAATACCAGCAAATAATTTTTCACCTAATTTTGATGATACTTGGTTGTGTTGATCAGTAAACAAATCCCACTTGGCTCACCAAATTTTGTTCTTGTAGGTTGAAGCGTTCGCCTACATTAGCATTTTTTATATTTAGGTTTCCTTCTGTTCTCTCCTATATAGATAGATGAATTTGGAACTCTAAATCCAACATGGTTTGTAGTAGCTCTTTGAAAGTTTAAAAAATAAAGGAGTTCTCAGTTTTGTCTCTATGGTTTTTTTCCTCTTCAAGTAGCCCTAAGAACAGACTGTGGAAAAGCACTTTCATTGAGAGGTGTTGCCAAGCTTCTAAGAAATAACGAGTTTCCGAAATACCAGCAAATATTTTCTCACCCAATCTTGATGATACTTTGTGGTAATGATCGGTACACAAATGCAACTTGACTCACCAAATTTTGTTCTTCTAGTTAGAAGGATTCGTTTACAGTAGCACTTTATATTTTTAGGTTTCCCTGTGTTCTCTCCTATATACATAGATGAATTTGGAACTCTAAATACAACTTGCTTTGTAGTAGCTGTTTGAAACTTCACAAAATAAAGCAGTTCTCAGTTTTGTCTCTACTATTTGTTTTGTCTTCAATTAGCCCTAAGCAGAGACTTTGGAAAAGCATTTTCATTGAGAGGGGTTGCCAAGCTTCTAAGAATTAACGAGTTTCCGAAATGCCAGCACATATTTTTTCACCCAATCTTGATGATACTTGGTGGTAATGATCAGTACACACTTCCCACTTGGCTCACCAAATTTTATTCTTCTAGGTTGAAGCGTTCGTCTACAGTAGCAGTTTTTATATTTAGGTTTCACTCTGTTCTCTCCTATATAGATAGATGAATTTGGAACTCGATATCCAACATGGTTTGTGGTAGCTCTTTGAAAGTTCACAAAATAAAGTAGTTCTATGTTTTGTCTCTATGGTTTGTTTCCTCTTCAAGTAGACCTAGGCACAGACTGTGGAAAAGCACTTTCATTGAGAGGGGTTGCCAATCTTCTAAGAAATAACGAGTTTCTGAAATTCCAGCAAATAGTTTCTAACCCAATCTTGATGATAATTTGTGGTAATGATCAGTATACAAATCCAACTTGACTCACCAAATTTTGTTCTTCTAGTTTGAAGCGATCGTTTACAGTAGCAGTTTATAATTTTAGGGTTCCCTCTGCTCTCTCCTATATAGATAGATGAGTTTGGAACTCTAAATCCAACATGGTTTGTAGTAGCTGTTTGAAACTTGACAAAAAAAAAGTAGTTCTCAATTTTGTCTCTATGCTTTGTTTCCTCTTCAAGTAGCCCTAAGCAAAGACTGTGGAAAAGCACTTTCATTGAAAGGGTTGACCAAGCTTCCAAGACATTACGAGTTTCCGAAATACCAGCAAATATTTTTTCACGCAATCTTGATGATACGTGGTGGTAATGACAAGTACACAAATCCCACATGGCTCAACAAATTATGTTCCACTAGGATGAAGTGTTCGTTTACAGTAGCAGTTTTTATTTTTAGGTTTCACTATGTTCTCTCCTATATAGATAGATGAATTTGGAACTCAAATTCCAACAGGGATTGTAGTAGCTCTTTGAAACTTGACAAAATAAGTAGTTCTCAGTTTTGTCTCTATGGTTTGTTTCCTCTTCAACTAGCCCTATGCACAGACTGTGTAAAGGCACTTTTATTGAGAGGGATTTCCAAGTTTCTAAGAAATAACGATTTTCCCAAATACCAGCAAATATTTTTTCACCCAATCTTGATGATACGTTTTGTTAATGACAAGTACACCAATCCCACTTGGCTTACCAAATTTTGTTCTTCTAGGTTGAAGCGTTCGTTTACAGTAGCAGTTTTTATTTTTAGATTTCACTCTGTTCTCTCCTATATAGATAGATGAATTTTAACTCTAAATCCAACATGGTTTGTAGTAGCTCTTGAAACTTGACAAAATAAAGGAGTTCTCAGTTTTGTCTCTATGGTTGGTTTCCTCTTCAAGTAGCCCTTGGCACAGACTGTGGAAAAGCACTTTCATTGAGAGGGGTTGCCAAGCTTCTAAGAAATAACGAGTTTCCGATATACCAGCAAATATTTTTTCACCCAATCTTGATGATACTTGGTGGTAATGATAAGGACACAAATCCCACTTGGCTCACCAAATTTTGGTCTAGGTTTCAGCGTTCGTCTGCAGTAGCAGTTTTTATATTTAGGTTTCACTCTTTTCTCTCCTATATAGATGTATGAACTTGAAACTCTAAATCCAATATGGTCAGTAGTAGCTCTTTGAAACATCACAAAAAAAAGTAGTTCTCAGTTTTTTCTCTATGATTTCTTTTCTCTTCATGTAGCCCTAAGCAGAGACTGTGGAAAAGCACTTTCATTGAAAGGGGTTGCCAAGCATCCAAGAAATTACGAGTTTCCGAAATACCAGCAAATATTTTTTCTCCCAATCTTGAAGTTACCTGTTTGTAATGACAAGTACACAAATCCCATTTGGCTCACCAAATTGTGTTCTTCTAGTTTGAAGCAGTAGCAGTTTATATTTTAAGGTTTCCCTCTGGTCTCTCCTATATAGATAGATGAATTTAGAACTCTAAATCCAACATGGTTTTGTAGCTCTCTGAAACTTTTCAAAAAATATATTTCTCAGTTTTGTATCTATGGTTTGTTTCCTTCTCAAGTAGCCCTATGCAGAGACTGTGGAAAAGCACTTTAATTGAGAGGGGTTGCCAAGCTTCCAAGAAATTACGAGTTTCCGAAATACAGGCAAATATTTTTTACCCAATCTTGGTGATACGTGGTGGTAATGACAAGTAAACAAATCCCACATGGCTCACCAAATTTTGTTCTTCTAGGTTGAAGGGTTCGGTTACAGTAGCAGTTTATATTTTTATGTTTCCCTCTGTTCTCTCCTATATAGATAGATGAATTTGGAACTCTAAATCCAAAATGGTTTGTAGTAGCTCTTTGAAACTTGACAAAATAAAAATGTTCTCAGATTTCTCTCTCAGGTTTTTTTCCTCATCAAGTAGCCCTAGGCACAGACTGTAGAAAAGCACTTTCATTGAGAGGTGTTGCCAAGCTTCTAAAAAATAACGATTTTCCCAAATACCAGCAAATATTTTTTCACCCAATCTTGATGATACTTGCTGGTAATAATTGGTACACAAATCCCACTTGACTCACCAAATTGTGTTCTTCTAGTTTGAAGCGTTCGGTTACAGTAGCAGTTTATATTTGTAGGTTTCCCTCTGTTCCCTTTTATATACATAGATTAATTTGGAACTCTAAATCCAACATGGTTTGTAGTAGGTCTTTGAAACTTGACCAAAAAAAAGTGTTTCTCAGTTTTGTCTCTATGATTTGTTTCCTCTTGAAGTCGCCATAATCATAGACTGTGGAAAAGCAGTTTCATTGAAAGGGGTTTCCAAGCTTCCAAGAAATTACGAGTTTTTGAAATACCCGCAAATATTTTTTCACCCAATTCTGATGATACGTGGTTGTAATGATTTGTACACCATTCCCACTTGGCTCACCGAAGTTTGTTCTTTTAGATTGAAGCGTTCATTTACAGGAGCAGTTTTTTTTTTTTTTTTTAGGTTTCACTTTGTTCTTTCCTATATAGATAGATGAATTTGGAACCTAAATCCAACATGGTTTGTAGTAGCTCTTTGAAATTGACAAAATAAAAGAGTTCTCAGTTTTGTCTCTATGGTTTGTTTCCTCTTCAAGTAGTCATAAGCACAGACTGTGAAAAAGCAATTTCATTGAGAGGGGTTGAAAGCTTCTAAGAAATAACGAGTTTCTGAAATACCAGCAAATAATTTTTCACCTAATTTTGATGATACTTGGTGGTATTGATCAGTAAACAAATCCCATTTGGCTCTCCAAATTTTGTTCTTGTAGGTTGAAGCGTTCGCCTACATTAGCATTTTTTATATTTAGGTTTCCCTCTGTTCTCTCCTATATAGATAGATGAATTTGGAACTCTAAATCCAACATGGTTTGTAGTAGCTCTTTGAAAGTTTAAAAAATAAAGGAGTTCTCAGTTTTGTCTCTATGTTTTTTTTCCTCTTCAAGTAGCCCTAAGAACAGACTGTGGAAAAGCACTTTCATTGAGAGGTGTTGCCAAGCTTCTAAGAAATAAGGAGTTTCCGAAATACCAGCAAATATTTTCTCACCCAATCTTGATGATACTTTGTGGTAATGATCGGTACACAAATGCAACTTGACTCAAGAAATTTTGTTCTTCTAGTTTGAAGCATTCGTTTACAGTAGCAGTTTATATTTTTAGGTTTCCCTGTGTTCTCTCCTATATACATAGATGAATTTGGAACTCTAAATGCAACATGGTTTGTAGTAGCTGTTTGAAACTTCACAAAATAAAGCAGTTCTCAGTTTAGTCTCTACTATTTGTTTCGTCTTCAATTAGCCCTAAGCAGAGACTTTGGAAAAGCACTTTCATTGAGAGGGGTTGCCAAGCTTCTAAGAATTAACGAGTTTCCGAAATGCCAGCACATATTTTTTCACCCAATCTTGATGATACTTGGTGGTAATGATCAGTACACACATCCCACTTGGCTCACCAAATTTTATTCTTCTAGGTTGAAGCGTTCGTCTACAGTAGCAGTTTTTATATTTAGGATTCACTCTGTTCTCTCCTATATAGATAGATGAATTTGGAACTCTATATCCAACATGGTTTGTAGTAGCTCTTTGAAAGTTCACAAAATAAAGTAGTTCTATGTTTTGTCTCTATGGTTTGTTTCCTCTTCAAGTAGACCTAGGCACAGACTGTGGAAAAGCACTTTCATTGAGAGGGGTTGCCAATCTTCTAAGAAATAACGAGTTTCTGAAATTCCAGCAAATATTTTCTAACCCAATCTTGATGATAATTTGTGGTAATGATCAGTACACAAATCCAACTTGACTCACCAAATTTTGTTCTTCTAGTTTGAAGCGATCGTTTACTGTAGCAATTTATAATTTTAGGGTTCCCTCTGCTCTCTCCTATATAGATAGATGAGTTTAGAACTCTAAATCCAACATGGTTTGTAGTAGCTGTTTGAAACTTGACAAAAAAAAGTAGTTCTCAGTTTTGTCTCTATGATTTGTTTCCTCTTGAAGTAGCCCTAAGCAAAGACTGTGGAAAAGCACTTCCATTGAAAGGGTTGGCCAAGCTTCCAAGACATTACGAGTTTCCGAAATACCAGCAAATATTTTTTCATGCAATCTTGATGATACGTGGTGGTAATGACAAGTACACAAATCCCACATGGCTCAACAAATTTTGTTCCTCTAGGATGAAGTGTTCGTTTACAGTAGCAGTTTTTATTTTTAGGTTTCACTCTGTTCTCTCCTATATAGATAGATGAATTTGGAACTCAAATTCCAACAGGGATTGTAGTAGCTCTTTGAAACTTGACAAAATAAAGTAGTTCTCAGTTTTGTCTCTATGGTTTGTTTCCTCTTCAACTAGCCCTATGCACAGACTGTGTAAAGGCACTTTTATTGAGAGGGATTTCCAAGCTTCTAAGAAATAACGATTTTCCCAAATACCAGCAAATATTTATTCACCCAATCTTGATGATACTTGGTGGTAATGATCAGTACACAAATCCCACTTGGCTCACCAAATTGTGTTCTTCTAGGTTGAAGCATTCGTCTACAGTAGCAGTTTTTATATGTAGGTTTCACTCTGTTCTCTCTTATATAGATAGATGAATTTGGAACTCTAAATCCAACATGGGTTTAGTAGCTTTTGAAACTTGACAACATAAAGGAGTTCTCAGGTTTTTCTCTATGGTTTATTTTTCTTCAAGTAGCCCTAGGCACAGACTGTGGAAAAGCACTTTCATTGAGAGGAGTTGCCTAGCTTCTAAGAATTAACGAGTTTCCGAAATACCAGCAAATATTTTTTCACCCAATCTTGATGATACTTGGTCGTAATGATCAGTACACAAATCCCACTTGGCTCACCAAATTTTGTTCTAGGTTGAAGCGTTCCTCTACAGTAGTAGTTTTTATATTTAGGTTTCCCTCTGGTCTCTCCTATATAGATAGATGAATTTGGAACTCTAAATCCAACATGGTTTAGTAGCTCTCTGAAACTTTTCAAAAAAATGTATTTCTCAGTTTTGTATCTATGTTTTGTTTTCTCCTCAAGTAGCCCTAAGCAGAGACTGTGGAAAAGCACTTTCATTGAGAGGGGTTGCCAAGCTTCCAAGAAATTACGAGTTTCCGAAATACAGGCAAATATTTTTTCACCCAATCTTGATGATACGTGGTGGTAATGACAAGTACACAAATCCCACATGGCTCACCAAATTTTTTCTTCTAGGTTGAAGAGTTCGTTTTACAGTAGCAATTTTAATTTTTAGGTTTCACTCTGTTCTCTCTTATATAGATAGATGAATTTGGAACTCTAAATCAACATGGTTTGTAGTAGCTCTTTGAAACTTGACAAAAAAATAGTTCTCAGTTTTGTCCCTATGGATTGTTTGTTCTTCAAGTAGCCCTAAACAGGGACTGTGGAAAAGCACTTTCATTGAAAGGGGTTGCCAAGCTTCCAAGAAATAATGAGTTTCCGAAATACCAGAAAACATTTTTATACCCAATCTTGATGACTCGTGGTCGTAATGATCGGTACACAAATCCCACTTGACTCCCCAATTTTTGTTCTTCTAGTTTGAAGCGTTCGTTTACAGTAGCAGTTTTTATTTTTAGGTTTCACTTTGTTCTCTCCTATATAGAAAGATGAATTTGGGACTCTAAATCCAACATGGTTTGTAGTAGCTCTTTGAAACTTGACAAAATAAAGGAGTTCCCAGTTTTGTCTCTATGGTTTGTTTTCTTTTCATGTAGTTCTAGGCACAGACTGTGTAAAAGCCCTTTCATTGAGAGGGGTTGCCAAGCGTCTAAGAAATAACGACTTTCCGAAATACAAGCAAATATTTTTTCACCCAATCTTGATGATACTTGGGGGTAATGATCAGTACACAAATCCCGCTTGGCTCACCAAATTTTGTTCTTCTAGGTTGAAGCATTCGTCTACAGTAGCAGTTTCTATATTTAGGTTTCCCTCTGTACTCTCCTATATAGATAGATGAACTTGGAACTCTAAATCCAACATGTTTGTAGTAGCTCTTTGAAACTTAACAAAATTAAGGAGTTCTCAGTTTTGTCTCTATGGTTTTTTTCCTCTTCAAGTAGCCCTAGGCACAGACTGTGGATAGCACTTTCATTGATAGGGGTTGCCAAGCTTCTAATAAATTACGAGTTTCCGAAATACCAAAAAATATTTTTTCACCCAATCTTTATGATACCTGTTGGTAATGACAAGTACACAAATCCCACGTGGCTCACCAAATTGTGTTCTTCTAGTTTGAATCGTTCGTTTACAGTAGCAGTTTATAGTTTTAGGTTTCCCTCTTTTCTCTCCTATATAGATAGATGAATTTGGAACACTAAATCCAGCATGGTTTGTAGTAGCTCTTTGAAACTTGACAAAATAAAGGAGTTCTCAGTTTTGTCTCTATGATTTGTTTCCTCTTCAAGTAGCCCTAAGCAGAGACTGTGGAAAAGCACTTTCCTTGAAAGGGGTTGCCAAGCTTCCAAGAAATTACGAGTTTCCGAAATACCAGCAAATATTTTTTCACCCAATCTTGATGATTCCTGGTGATAATGATCAGTACACAATGCCACTTGGCTCACCAAACTTTGTTCTTCTAGCTTGAAGCGTTCGTCTACAGTAGCAGTTTTTATATTTAGGTTTCACTCTGTTCTCTCCTATATAGATAGATGAATTTGGAACTCTAAATCCAATATGGTTTGTAGTAGCTCTTGGAACCTTGACAAAAAAATAGTTCTCAGTTTTGTCCCTATGGCTTCTTTCCTCTTCAAGTAGCCCTAAGCAGAGACTGTGGAAAAGCACTTTCATTGAAAGGGGTTGCCAAGCTTCCAAAAATTACGAGTTTCTGAAATACTAGCAAATATTTTTTCACCCAATCTTGATGATACGTGGTGGTAATGACAAGTACACAAATCCCACTTGGCTCACCAAATTTTGCTCTTCTAGGTTGAAGCGTTCGTTTACAGTAGCAGTTTTTATTTTTAGGTTTCACTCTGTTTTCTCCCATATCGATAGAAGAATTTGGAAGTCTAAATCAAACATGGTTTGTTGTAGCTCTTTGAAACTTGACAAAATAAATGAGTTCTCAGTTTTTTCTCTATGGTTTGTTTCCTCCTCAAGAAGCCCTAGGCACACACTGTGGAAAAGCACTTAAATTGAAATGGGTTCCCAATATTCCAAGAAATATCGATTCTCCGAAATAATAGCAAATATTTTTTCACCAATCTTTATGATAAGTGGTGGTAATGACAAGTACACAAATCACACTTTGCTCACCAAATTTTGTTCTTCTAGGTGGAAGCGTTCGTCTACAGTAGCAGTTTTTATATTTAGATTTCCCTCTGTTCTCTCCTATATAGATAGATGAATTTGGGACTCTAAATCCAACATGGTTTTTAGTCGCTCTTTAAAACTTGACAAAAAAAGTATTTCTCAGTTTTGTCACTATGGTTTGTTTCCTGTTCAAGTAGCCATAGGCACAGACTGTGGAAAAGCACTATCTTTGAGAGGGGTTGCCAAGCTTTTAAGAAATAACGAGTTTCCGAAATACCAGCAAATATTTTTTCACCCAATCTTGATGATACTTGGTGGTTATGACAAGTACACAAATCCCACTTGGCTCACCAATTTTTGTTCTTCTAGTCTGAAGCGTTCGTTTACAGTAGCAGTTTTTATTTTTAGGTTTCACTTTGTTCTCTCCTATATAGATAGATGAATTTGGGACTCTAAATCCAACATGGTTTGTAGTAGCTCTTTGAAACTTGACAAAATAAAGGAGTTCCCAGTTTTGTCTCTATGGTTTGTTTCCTCTTCAAGTAGTTCTAGGCACAGACTGTGTAAAAGCCTTTTCATTGAGAGGGGTGGCCAAGCATCCAAGAAATTACGAGTTTCCGAAATACCAGCAAATATTTGTCACCCAATCTTGATGATAGATGTAGGTAATGACAAGTACACAAATCCCACTTGGCTCACCAAATTTTGTTCTTCTAGGTTGAAGCGTTCGTCTACAGTAGCAGTTTATATATTTAGGATTCCCTCTGTTCTCTCCTATATAGATAGATGAACTTGGAACTCTAAATCCAACATGGTCAGTAGTAGCTCTTTGAAACTTCACAAAAAAAAGTAGTTCTCAGTTTTTTCTCTATAATTTGTTTAGTCTTCATGTAGCCCTAGGCACAGACTGTGTAAAAGCACTTTCATTGAGAGGGGTTGTCAAGCATCCAAGAAATTATGAGTTTCCGAAATACCAGAAAATATTATTTCACCCAATCTTGATGATACCTGTTTGTAATGACAAGTACACAAATCCCACTTGGCTCACCAAATTGTGTTCTTCTAGTTTGAAGCAGTAGCAGTTTATATTTTTAGGTTTCCCTCTGGTCTCTCCTATATAGATAGATGAATTTGGAACTCTAAATCCAACATGGTTTGTAGTAGCTCTTTGAAACATGACAAAATAAAGGAGTTCTCAGTTTTGTCTCTATGGTTTGTTTACTCTTCAATTAGCCCTAGGCACAGACTGTGTAAAAGCACTTTCATTGAGAGGGGTTGCCACGCTTCCAAAAAATAACGAGTTTCTTAAATACCAGCAAATATTTTTTCACCCAATCTTGATGATACTTGGTGGTAATGATGGGTACACAATTCCCAAATGGCTCACGAAATTTTGTTCTTCTAGTTTGAAGCATTTGTTAACAGTAGCAGTTTATATTTTTAGATTTCCCTCTGTTCTCTCCTATATAGATAGATGAATTTGGAACTCTAAATCCAACATGGTTTGTAGTAGCTCTTTGAAACTTGACAAAATAAAGGAGTTCTCAGTTTTGTCTCTATGATTTGTTTCCTCTTCAAGTAGCCCTAAGCAGAGACTGTGGAAAAGCACTTTCCTTGAAAGGGGTTACAAGATTCCAAGAAATTACGAGTTTCCGAAATACCAGCAAATATTTTTTCACCCAATGTTGATGATACGTGGTGATAATGATCAGTACACAATACCACTTGGCTCACCAAACTTTGTTCTTCTAGGTTGAAGCGTTCGTCTACAGTAGCAGTTTTTATATTTAGGTTTCACTCTGTTCTCTCCTATATAGATAGAAGAATTTGGAACTCTAAATCCAACATGGTTTGTAGTAGCTCTTTGAAACTTGACAAAATTAGTTCTCAGTTTTGTCCCTATGGCTTCTTTCCTCTTCAAGTAGCCCTAAGCAGAGACTGTGGAAAAGCACTTTCATTGAAAGGGTTTGCCAAGCTTCCAATAATTACGAGTTTCCGAAATACCATCAAATATTTTTGCACCCAATCTTGATGATACGTGCTGGTAATGACAAGTACACAAATCCCACTTGGCTCACCAAATTTTGTTCTTCTAGGTTGAAGCGTTCGTCTACAGTAGCAGTTTTTAATATGTAGGTTTCACTCTGTTCTCACTTATATAGATAGATGAATTTGGAACTCTAAATCAACATGGTTTGTAGTAGCTCTTTGAAACTTGACAAAAAAATAGTTCTCAGTTTTGTCCCTATGGTTTGTTTCTTCTTCAAGTAGCCCTAAACAGAGACTGTGGAAAAGCACTTTAATTGAAAAGGTTTGCCAGGCTTCCAAGAAATAACGAGTTTCCGAAATACCAGCAAACATTTTTATACCCAATCTTGATGATACGTGGTCGCAATGATCGGTACACAAATCCCACTTGACTCACCAATTTTTGTTCTTCTAGTTTGAAGCGTTAGTTTAGAGTAGCAGTTTTTATTTTTAGGTTTCACTTTGTTCTCTCTTATATAGATAGATGAATTTGGGACTCTAAATCCAACATAGTTTCTAGTAGCTCTTTGAAACTTGACAAAATAAAGGAGTTCTCAGTTTTGTCTCTATAGACTGTTTCCTCTTCAAGTAGTTCTAGGCACAGACTGTGTAAAAGCAATTTCATTGAGAGGGGTTGCCAGGCGTCTAAGAAATAACGACTTTCCGAAATACCAGCAAATATTTTTTCACCCAATCTTGATGATACTTGGTGGTAATGATCAGTACACAAATCCCACTTGGCTCACCAAATTTTGTTCTTCTAGGTTGAAGCGTTCGTCTACAGTAGCAGTTAATATATTTAGGTTTCCCTCTGCTCTCCTATATAGATAGATGAACTTGGAACTCTAAATCCAACATAGTCAGTAGTAGCTGTTTGAAACTTCACAAAAAAGTAGTTCTCAGTGTTATCTCTATGATTTGTTTCCTCTTCATGTAGCCCTAGGCACAGACTGTGTAAAAGCACTTTCATTGAGAGGGGTTGCCAAGCATCCAAGAAATTACGAGTTTCCGAAATACCAGCAAATATTTTTTCACCCAATCTTGATGATACCTGTTTGTAATGACAAGTACACAAATCCCACTTGGCTCACCAAATTGTGTTCTTCTAGTTTGAAGCAGTAGCAGTTTATATTTTTAGGTTTCACACTGGTCCCTCCAATATAGATAGATGAATTTGGAACTCTAAATCCAACATGGTTTGTAGTAGCTCTTTGAAACTTTACAAAATAAAGGAGTTCTCAGTTTTGTCTCTATGGTTTGTTTCCTCTTCAAGTAGCCCCTAGGCACAGACTGTGTAAAAGCACTTTCATTGAGAGGGGTTGCCAAGCTTCCAAGTAATAACGAGTTTCCGAAATACCAGCAAATATTTTTTCACCCAATCTTGATGATACTTGCTCGTAATGATGGGTACACAAATCCAAATGGCTCACCAAATTTTGTTCTTCTAGTTTGAAGCGTTCGTTTACAGTAGCAGTTTATATTTTTAGATTTCCCTCTGTTCTCTCCTATATAGATAGATGAAATTGGAAATCTAAATTCAACATGGTTAGTAGTAGCTCTTTCCAACGTCACAAAAAAAAGTAGTTCTCAGTTTTTTCTCAATGATTTCTTTCATCTTCATGTAGCCCTAAGCAGAGACTGTGGAAAAGCACTTTCATTGAAAGGGGTTGCCAAGCTTCCAAGAAATTACGAGTTTCCGAAATACCAGCAAATATTTTTTCACCCAATCTTGATGATACGTGGTGGTAATGACAAGTACACTAATCCCACTGGGCTCACCAAATTTTGTTGTTCTAGGTTGAAGCGTTTATTTACAGTAGCAGTTTTCATTTTTAGGTTTCACTCTGTTCCTTCCTATATAGATAGATGAATTTGGAACTCTAATCCAACATGGTTTGTAGTAGCTCTTTGAAACTTGAGAAAATTTAAGGAGTTCTCAGTTTTGTCTCTATGTTTTTTTTTCCTCTTCAATAGCCCGAGGCACAGACTGTGGATAGTACTTTCATTGAGAGGGGTTGCCAAGCTTCTAAGAAATAACGAGTTTCCGATATACCAGCAAATATTTTTTCACCCAATCTTGTTGATACTTGGTGGTAATGATCAGTACACAAATCCCACGTGGCTCACCAAATTTTGTTCTTCTAGGTTGAAGCGTTCGTCTACAGTTGCAGTTTTTTATATTTATTTTACCCTCTTTTCTCTCCTATATAGATAGATGAACATAGAACTCTAAATCCAACATGGTTAGTAGTAGCTCTTTGAAACTTCACAAAAAAAAGTAGTTCTCAGTTTTTTCTCCATGATTTGTTTCCTCTTCATGTAGCCCTATTCAGAGACTGAGGAAAAGCACTTTCATTAAATGGGGTTGCCAAATATTCATGAAATTACGAGTTTCCGAAATACCAGAAAATATTTTTTCACCCAATCTTCATGGTACCTGTTGGTAATGACAAGTACACAATTCCCACGTGACTCACCAAATTGTGTTCTTCTAGTTTGAAGCGTTCATTTACAGTAGCAGTTTATATTTTTAGTTTCCCTCTGTTCTCTCCTATATGAATAGATGAATTTGGAACTCTAAATCCAACATGGTTTGTAGTAGCTCTTTGAAACTTGACAAAATAAAGGAGTTCTCAGTTTTTCACTATGATTTGTTTCCTCTTCAAGTAGCCCTAGGCCCAGACTGTGTAAAAGCCCTTTCATTGAGAGGGGTTGCCAAGCATCCAAGAAATTACGAGTTTCCGAAATACCAGAAAATATGTTTTTCACCCAATCTTGATGATACCTGTTGGTAATGACAAGTACACAAATCCCACGTGGCTCACCAAATTTTGTTCTTCTAGGTTGAAGCGTTCCATTACAGTAGCAGTTTTTATTTTTAGGTTTCACTCTGTTTTCTCCTATATAGATAGATGAATTTGGAACTCTAAATCCAACATGGTTTGTAGTAGCTCTTTGAAACTTGACAAAACAAATGAGTTCTCAGTTTTGTCTCTATGGTTTGTTTCCTCTTCAAGAAGCCCTAGGCACACACTGTGGAAAAGCACATAAATTGAAAAGGGTTCCCAAGCTTCCAAGACATATCGATTTTCCAAAATACCCGCAAATATTTTTTCACCCAATCTTGATGATACGTTGAGGTAATGACAAGTACACAAATCCCACTTGGCTCACCAAATTTTGTTCTTCTAGGTTGAAGCGTTCGTCTACAGTAGCAGTTTTTATATTTAGGTTTCCCTCTGTTCTCTCCTATAGAGATAGATGAACTTGGAACTCTAAATCCAACATGGTCAGTAGTAGCTCTTTGAAACTTCACAAAAAAAAGTAGTTCTCAGTTTTTTCTCTATGATTTGTTTCCTCTTCATGTAGCCCTACGCAGAGACTGTGCAAAAGCACTTTCATTGAAAGGGGTTGCCAAGCATCCAAGAAATTACGAGTTTCCGAAATACCAACAAATATTTTTTCACCAAATCTTGATGATACCTGTTTGTAATGACAAGTACACAAATCCCACTTGGCTCATCAAATTGTGTTCTTCTAGTTTGAAGCAGTAGCAGTTTATATTTTTAGGTTTCCCTCTGGTCTCTCCTATATAGATAGATGAATTTGGAACTCTAAATCCAACATGGTTTGTAGTAGCTCTTTGAAACTTGACAAAATAAAGGAGTTCTCAGTTTTGTCTCTATGGTTTGTTTCCTCTTCAAGTAGCCCGAGGCACAGACTGTGGATAGCACTTTCATTGAGAGAGGTTGCCAAGCTTCTAAGAAATAACGAGTTTCCGAAATACCAGCAAATATTTTTTCACCCAATATTGATGATACTTGGTGATAATGATCAGTACACAAATCCCACTTGGCTCACCAAATTTTGTTCTTCTAGGTTGAAGCGTTCGTCTACAGTAGCAGTTTTTGATATTTAGGTTTCCCTCTTTTCTCTCCTATATAGATAGATGAACATGGAACTCTAAATCCAACATGGTTAGTTGTAGCTCTTTGATACTTCACAAAAAAGTAGTTCTCAGTTTTTTCTCCATGATTTGTTTCCTCTTCATGTAGCCCTAAGCAGAGACTGTGGAAAATCACTTTCATTAAAAGGGGTTGCCAAGCATCCATGAAATTACGAGTTTCCGAAATACCAGAAAATATTTTTTCACCCAAACATTATGATACCTGTTGGTAATGACAAGTACACACATCTCACGTGGCTCACCAAATTGTGTTCTTCTAGTTTGAAGCGTTCGTTTACAGTAGCAGTTTATATTTTTAGGTTTCCCTCTGTTCTCTCCTATAGAGATAGATGAATTGGAACTCTAAATCCAACATGGTTTGTAGTAGCTCTTTGAAACTTGACAAAATAAAAGAGTTCTCAGTTTTGTCTCAATGATTTGTTTTTTCTTCAAGTAGCCCTAGGCCCAGACTGTGTAAAAGCCCTTCATTGAGAGGGGTTGTCAATCATCTAAGAAATTACGAGTTTCCGAAATACCAGAATATATTTTTTCACCCAATCTTGATGATACCTGTTGGTAATGACAAGTACACAAATCCCACGTGGCTCACCAAATTGTGTTCTTCTAGTTTGAAGCGTTCGTTTACAGTAGCAGTTTATATTTTTAGGTTACCCTCTGTTCTCTCCTATATAGATAGATGAATTTGGAACTCTAAATCCAACATGGTTTGTAGTAGCTCTTTGAAACGTGACAAAATAAAGGAGTTCTCAGTTTTGTCACTATGATTTGTTTCCTCTTCAAGTAGCCCTAAGCAGAGACTGTGGAAAAGCACTTTCATTGAAAGGGGTTCCAAGTTTCCAAAAATTACGAGTTTCCGAAATACCAGCAAATATTTTTGCACCCACTCTTGATGATACGTGGTGGTAATGACAAGTACACAAATCCCACTTGGCTCAAGAAATTTTTGTTCTTCTAGGTTGAAGCGTTCCGTTACAGTAGGAGTTTTTATTTTTAGGTTTCACTCTGTTTTCTCCTATATAGATAGATGAATTTGGAAGTCTAAATCCAACATGGTTTGTAGTAGCTCTTTGAAACTTGACAAAATAAATGAGTTCTCAGTTTTGTCTCTATTGTTTGTTTCCTCTTCACGAAGCCCTAGGCACACACTGTGGAAAAGCACTTAAATTGAAAAGAATTCCCAAGATTCCAAGACATATCGGTTTTCCAAATACCCGCAAATATTTTTTCACCCAATCTTGATGATACGTTGAGGTAATGACAAGTACACAAATCCCACTTGGCTCACCAAATTTTGTTCTTCTAGGTTGAAGCGTTCGTCTACAGTAGCAGTTTTTATATTTAGGTTTCCCTCTGTTCTCTCCTATAGAGATAGATGAACTTGGAACTCTAAATCCAACATGGTCAGTAGTAGCTCTTTGAAACTTCATAAAAAAGTAGTTTTCAGTTTTTCTCTATGATTTGTTTCCTCTTCATGTAGCCCTACGCAGAGACTGTGCAAAAGCACTTTCATTGAAAGGGGTTGCCAAGCATCCAAGAAATTACGAGTTTCCGAAATACCATCAAATATTTTTTCACCAAATCTTGATGATACCTGTTGTAATGACAAGTACACAAATCCCACTTAGCTCACCAAATTGTGTTCTTCTAGTTTGAAGCGTTCGTTGACAGTAGCAGTTTATATTTTTAGGTTTCAATCTGGTCACTCCTATATAGATAGATGAATTTGGAACTCTAAATCCAACATGGTTTGTAGTAGCTCTTGAAACTTGACAAAATAAAGGAGTTCTCAGTTTTGTTTCTATGGTTTATTTCCTCTTCAAGTAGCCCTAGGCACAGACTGTGTAAAAGCACTTTCATTGATAGGGGTTGCCAAGCGTCCAAGAAATAACAAGTTTCCGAAATAACAGCAAATATTTTTTCAACCTATCTTGATGATACGTGGTGGTAATGATCAGTACACAAAACCCACTTGGCTCACCAAATTTGTTTTTCTAGTTTGAAGAGTTTCTTTACAGTAGCAGTTTATATTTTTAGGTTTCCTCTGTTCTCTCCTATATAGATAGAAGAATTTGGAACCCTAAATCCAACATGGTTTGTAGTAGCTCTTTAAAACTTGACAAAAAAAGTAATTCTCAGTTTTGTCTCTATGGTTTGTTTCTTCTTCAAGTAGCCCTAGGCACAGACTGTGTAAAAGCACTTTCATTGAGAGGGGTTGCCAAGCTTCTAAGAAATAACGAGTTTCCGAAATACCAGCAAATGTTTTTTCACCCAATCTTGATGATATTTGGTGGTAATGATCAGTACACAAATTTCACTTGGCTCACCAAATTATGTTCTTCTAGGTTGAAGCGTTCATTTAAGAAGCAGTTTATATTTTTAGATTTCCCTCTGTTCTCTCCTATATAGATAGATGAATTTGGAACTCTAAATCCAACATGGTTTGTAGTAGCTCTTTCCAACTTCACAAAAAAATTAGTTCTCATTTTTTTCTCAATGATTTCTTTCCTCTTCTTGTAGTCCTAAGCAGAGACTGTGGAAAACCACTTTCATGAAAGGGGTTGCCAAGCATCCAAGAAATTACGAGTTTCCGAAATACCAGCAAATATTTTTTCACCCAATCTTGATGATACCTGTTGGTAATGACAAGTACACAAATCCCACGTGGCTCACAAAATTGTGTTCTTCTAGTTTGAAGCGTTCGATTACAGTAGCAGTTTATATTTTTAGGTTTCCCTCTGTTCCATCCTATATAGATAGATGAATTTGGAACTCTAAATCCAACATGGTTTGTAGTAGCTCTTTGAAACTTGACAAAAAATGGGAGTACTCAGTTTTGTCTCAATGGTTTGTTTCCTCTTCATGCAGTCATAGTCACAGACTGTGGAAAAGCACTTTCATTGAGAGTGGTTGCAAACCTTCTAAGAAATAACGAGTTTCCGAATACCAGCAAATATTTTTCACCCAACTTCATGATACTTGGTGGTAGTGATCAGTACACAAAATCCTCCTTGGCTCACCAAATTTTGTTCTTCTACGTTGAAGCGTTCGTCTACAGTTGCAGTTTTTATTTTTAGGTTTCACTCTGTTTTCTCCTATATAGATAGATGAATTTGGAAGTCTAAATCCAACATGGTTTGTCATAGATCGTTGAAACTTGAAAAAATAAATGAGTTCTCAGTTTTGTCTCTATGGTTTGTTTCCTCTTCAAGTAGCCCTAGGCACAGACTGGGGAAAAGCACTTTCATTTAGAGGGGTTGCCAAGCTTCCAAGTAATAACGAGTTTCCGAAAAAACAGCAAATATTTTTTCACCCAATCTTCATGATAATTGGTGGATATGATCAGTACACAAATCCCACTTGGCTCACCAAATTGTGTTTCTCTAGGTTGTAGCGTTCGTCTACAGTAGCAGTTTTTATATTTAGGTTTCCCTCTGTTCTCTCCTATATAGATAGATGAATTTGGAACTCTAAATCCAACATGGTTTGTAGTAGCTCTTTTAAACTTGACCCAAAAAAGTAGTTCTCAGTTTTTCTCTATGATTTGTTTTCTCTTCATGTAGCCCTAAGCAGAGACTGTGGAAAACAACTTTCATTGAAAGGGGTTGCCAAGCATCCAAGAAATTACGATTTTTCCGAAATACCAGCAAATATTTTTTCACCAATCTTGATGATACCTGTTTGTAATGACAAGTACACAAATCCCACTTGGCTCACCAAATTGTGTTCTTCTAGTTTGAAGCGTTCGTTTACAGAAGCAGTTTATATTTTTAGGTTTCGATCTGGTCACTCCTATATAGATAGATGAATTTGGAACTCT
>NW_027517995.1:0-37680 GCF_048772815.1 Callospermophilus lateralis | reverse complement strand
GCCCAATTTTCATTCTTCTTGCTTGAAGCGTTCGTTTCCAGTGACACTTTGAATTTTTAGGTTTCACTCTGTTTTCTCCTATATTGATAGATGTTTTTGGAACTATAAATCAAACACGGATTGTGCTAGCTTTTTGAAACTTCAAAAAATAAAGTAGTTCTAAGTTCAGTCTCTATGGTTTGTTTCCTCTTGAAGTAGCCACAAGCAGAGACTGCGTAAGACACTTTCATTGGAAAGGTGTTCCAAGCTTCCAAAAAACTACTGGTTTTCTGAGTAGTCTGCAAATATTTTTTCATCCGATCCTGATGATTCTTGTGGTAATGATCAGTTCACTAAGTCCACTTAGCTGCCCAATATTCACTCTTCTAGGATGAAGCGTTCGTTACCAGTAACAGTTTGAGTTTTTACGTTTCACTCTGTTTTCTCCCATATAGATAGATGTGTTTGGAACTCTGAATCAAACACGGTTAGTGCTAGCTCCTTGAAACTTGACAAAATAACGTAGTTATAAGTTCTATCTCTATGGTTTGTTTCCTCTTGAAGCACCCCAACAGAGACTGCCGAAAGACACTTTCATTTCAAAGGTGTGCCAAGCTTCCAAAAAACTGCTGGATTTCTGAAATCTCGGCAAATATTTTTTCACCCAATCTAGATGATTCTCTGTGGTAATGATCAGTTCACCAAGTCCACTTGGCTGCCCAATTTTCACTCTTCTTGCTTGAAGCGTTCGTTTACAGTGACACTTCGAATTTTTAGGTTTCACTCTGTTTCCTCCTACATAGATAGATGTGGTTGGAAGTCTAAATCAAACACGGTTTGTGCTAGCTCCTTGAAACTTGACAAAATAAAGTAGTTCTAAGTTCTGTCTTTGTGGTTTGTTTTTCTTGAATTACCCCAAGCAGAGACTGCCGAAAGACACTTTCATTTCAAAGGTGTGCCAAGCTTCCAAAAAAGTACTGGTTTTCTGAATTCTCGGCAAATTTTTTTTCACCCAATCTTCATGATTCTCTGTGGTAATGATCAATTCAATAAGTGCACTTAGCTGCCCAATTTTCATTCTTCTTGCTTGAAGCGTTCGTTTCCAGTGACACTTTGAATTTCTGGTTTCACTCTGTTTTCTCCTATATAGATAGATGTGTTTGGAACTCTAAATCAAACACGGTTTGTGCTAGCTTTTTGAAAATTCACAAAATAAAGTAGTTCTAAGTTCTGCCTCTATGGTTTGTTTCCTCTTGAAGTAGCCACAAGCAGAGACTGCGTAAGACACTTTCATTTCAAAGGTGTGCCAAGCTTCCAAAAAACTGCTGGATTTCTGAAATCTCGGCAAATATTTTTTCACCCAATCTAGATGATTCTCTGTGTAATGATCACTTCACTAAGTCCACTGAGCTGCCCAATTTTCACTCTTCTTGCTTGAAGGGTTCGTTTCCAGTAACACTTCGAATTTTTAGGTTTCACTCTATTTCCTCCTATATAGATAGATGTGGTTGGAAGTCTAAATCAAACACGGTTTGTGCTAGCTCCTTGAAACTTCACAAAATAAAGTAGTTCTAAGTTCTGTCTTTGTGGTTTGTTTCTTCTTGAATTACCCCAAGCAGAGACTGCCGAAAGACACTTTCATTTCAAAGGTGTGCCAAGCTTCCAAAAAAGTACTGGTTTTTGAAATCTCGGCAAATTTTTTTTCACACAATTTTCTTGATTCTCTGTGGTAATGACCAATTCAATAAGTCCACTTAGCTGCCCAATTTTCATTCTTCTTGCTTGAAGCGTTCGTTTCCAGTGACACTTTGAATTTTTAGGTTTCACTCTGTTTTCTCCTATATAGATAGATGTTTTTGGAACTATAAATCAAACACGGATTGTGCTAGCTTTTTGAAACTTCACAAAATAAAGTAGTTCTAAGTTCAGTCTCTATGGTTTGTTTCCTCTTGAAGTAGCCACAAGCAGAGACTGCGTAAGACACTTTCATTGGAAAGGTGTTCCAAGATTCCAAAAAACTACTGGTTTTCTGAGTAGTAGGCAAATATTTTTTCATCCGATCCTGATGATTCTTGTGGTAATTATCAGTTCACTAAGTCCACTTAGCTGCCCAATATTCACTCTTCTAGGATGAAGCGTTCGTTTCCAGTGACAGGTTGAGTTTTTACGTTTCACTCTGTTTTCTCCCATATAGATAGATGTGTTTGGAACTCTGAATCAAACACGGTTAGTGCTAGCTCCTTGAAATTTGACAAAATAACGTAGTTATAAGTACTATCTCTATGGTTTGTTTCCTCTTGAAGTACCCCAACAGAGACTGCCGAAAGACACTTTCATTTCAAAGGTGTGCCAAGCTTCCAAAAAACTGCTGGATTTCTGAAATCTCGGCAAATATTTTTTCACCCAATCTAGATGATTCTCTGTGGTAATGATCAGTTCACCAAGTCCACTTGGCTGCCCAATTTTCACTCTTCTTGCTTGAAGCGTTCGTTTACAGTAACACTTCGAATTTTTAGGTTTCACTCTGTTTCCTCCTACATAGATAGATGTGGTTGGAAGTCTAAATCAAACACGGTTTGTGCTAACTCCTTGAAACTTGACAAAATAAAGTAGTTCTAAGTTCTGTCTTTGTGGTTTGTTTTTTCTTGAATTACCCCAAGCAGAGACTGCCGAAAGACACTTTCATTTCAAAGGTGTGCCAAGCTTCCAAAAAAGTACTGGTTTTCTGAAATCTCTGCAAATTTTTTTTCACCCAATCTTCATGATTCTCTGTGGTAATGATCAATTCAATAAGTCCACTTAGCTGCCCAATTTTCATTCTTCTTGCTTGAAGCGTTCGTTTCCAGTGACACTTTGAATTTCTGGTTTCACTCTGTTTTCTCCTATATAGATAGATGTGTTTGGAACTCTAAATCAAACACGGTTTGTGCTAGCTTTTTGAAAGTTCACAAAATAAAGTAGTTCTAAGTTCTGCCTCTATGGTTTGTTTCCTCTTGAAGTAGCCACAAGCAGAGACTGCGTAAGACACTTTCATTTCAAAGGTGTGCCAAGCTTCCAAAAAAATGCTGGATTTCTGAAATCTCGGCAAATATTTTTTCACCCAATCTAGATGATTCTCTGTGGTAATGATCACTTCACTAAGTCCACTGAGCTGCCCAATTTTCACTCTTCTTGCTTGAAGGGTTCGTTTCCAGTAACACTTCGAATTTTTAGGTTTCACTCTATTTCCTCCTATATAGATAGATGTGGTTGGAAGTCTAAATCAAACACGGTTTGTGCTAGCTCCTTGAAACTTGACAAAATAAAGTAGTTCTAAGTTCTGTCTTTGTGGTTTGTTTCTTCTTGAATTACCCCAAGCAGAGACTGCCGAAAGACACTTTCATTTCAAAGGTGTGCCAAGCTTCCAAAAAAGTACTGGTTTTCAGAAATCTCGGCAAATTTTTTTAACTCAATTTTCTTGATTCTCTGTAGTAATGACCAATTCAATAAGTCCACTTAGCTGCCCAATTTTCATTCTTCTTGCTTGAAGCGTTCGTTTCCAGTGACACTTTGAATTTTTAGGTTTCACTCTGTTTTCTCCTATATAGATTGATGTGTTTGGAACTATAAATCAAACACGGATTGTGCTAGCATTTTGAAACTTCACAAAGTAAAGTAGTTCTACGTTCTGTCTCTATGGTTTGTTTCCTCTTGAAGTAGCCACAAGCAGAGACTGCATAAGACACTTTCATTGGAAAGGTGTGCCAAGCTTCCAAAAAACTGCTGGTTTTCTGAATAGTCGGCAAATATTTTTTCATCCGATCCTGATGATTCTTGTGGTAATGATCAGTTCACTAAGTCCACTTAGCTGCCCAATATTCACCCTTCTAGGATGAAGCTTTAGTTACCAGTAAGAGTTTGAGTTTTTACGTTTCACTCTGTTTTCTCCCATATAGATAGATGCGTTTGGAACTCTGAATCAAACACGGTTTGTGCTAGCTCCTTGAAACTTGACAAAATAAAGTAGTTCTACATTCTACCTCTATGGTTTGTTTCCTCTTGAAGTACCCCAACAGAAACTGCCGAAAGACACTTTCATTTCAAAGGTGTACCAAGCTTCCAAAAAACTGCTGGATTTCTGAAATGTCGGCAATATTTTTTCACCCAATCTGGATGATTCTTTGTGGTAATGATCAGTTCACCAAGTCCACTTAGCTGCCCAATTTTCACTATTCTTGCTTGAAGCGTTCGTTTCCAGTAACACTTCGAATTTTTAGGTTTCACTCTATTTCCTCCTATATAGATAGGTGTGGTTGGAAGTCTAAATCAAACACGGTTTGTGCTAGCTCCTTGAAATTTGACAAAATAAAGTAGTTCTAAGTTCTGTCTTTGTGGTTTGTTTCCTCATGAATTACCCCAAGCAGAGACTGCCGAAAGACACTTTCTTTCAAAGGTGTGCCAAGCTTCCAAAAAAGTACTGGTTTTCTGAAATCTCGGCAAATTTTTTTTCACCCAATCTTCATGATTCTCTGTGGTAATGATCAATCAATAAGTCCACTTAGCTGCCCAATTTTCATTCTTCTTGGTTGAAGCGTTCGTTTCCAGTGACACTTTGAATTTCTGGTTTCACTCTGTTTTCTCCTATATAGATAGATGTGTTTGGAACTCTAAATCAAACACGGTTTGTGCTACCTTTTTGAAAATTCACAAAAAAAAACTAGTTCAAAGTTCTGTCTCTATGGTTTGTTTCCTCTTGAAGTATCCACAAGCAGAGACTGCATAAGACACTTTCATTGGAAACGTGTGCCAAGCTTCCAAAAAACTACTGGTTTTCGGAATAGTCGGGAAATATTTATTGATCCGATCCTGATGATTCTTATGGTTATGATCAGTTCACTAAGTCCACTTAGCTGCCCAATATTCACTTTTCTAGGATGAAGCGTTCATTACCAGTAACAGTTTGAGTTTTTACGTTTCACTCTGTTTTCTCCCATATAGATAGATGTGTTTGGAATTCTAAATTAAACACGGTTAGTGCTAGCTCCTTGAAACTTGACAAAATTAAGTAGTTCTAAGTTCAATCTCTATGGTTTGTTTCCTCTTGAAGTACCCCAACAGAGACTGCCGAAAGACACTTTCATTTCAAAGGTGTGCCACGCTTCCAAAAAACTGCTGGATTTCTGAAATCTCGGCAAATATTTTTTCACCCAATCTAGATGATTCTCTGTGGTAATCATCAGTTCACTATGTCCACTTAGCTGCCCAATTTTCACTCTTCTTGCTTGAAGCGTTCCTTTCCAGTAACACTTGGAATTTTTAGGTTTCACTCTATTTCCTCTTATATAGATAGATGTGGTTGGATGTCTAAATTAAACACGGATTGTGCTAGCTAATTGAAACTTGACAAAATAAAGTAGTTCTAAGTTCTGTCTTTGTGGTTTGTTTCCTCTTGAATTACCCCAGGCAGAGACTGCCGAAAGACACTTTCATTTCAACGGTGTGCAAAGCTTCCAAAAAAGTACTGGTTTTCTGAAATCTCGGCAAATTTTTTTTCACCCAATCTTCATGATTCTCTGTGGTAATGATCAATTAAATAAGTCCATTTAGCTGCCCAATTTTCATTCTTTTTGCTTGAAGCATTCGTTTCCAGTGACACTTTGAATTTTTAGGTTTCACTCTGTGTTCTCCTATATAGATAGATGTGTTTGGAACTCTAAATCAAACACGGTTTGTGCTAGCTTTTTGAAACTTCACAAAATAAAGTAGTTCTAAGTTCTGTCTCTATGGTTTGTTTCCTCATGAAGTAGCCACAAGCAGAGACTGCGTAAGACACTTTCATTGGAAAGGTGTGCCAATCTTCCAAAAAACTACTGGTTTTCGGAATAGTCGGCAAATATTTTTTCATCCGATCCTGATGATTCTTGTGGTAATGATCAGTTCACTAAGTCCACTTAGCTGCCCAATATTCACACTTCTAGGATGAAGCGTTCGTTACCAGTAACAGTTTGAGTTTTTACGTTTCACTCTGTTTTCTCCCATATAGATAGATGTGTTTGGAACTCTGAATCAAACACGGTTTGTGCTAGCTCCTTGAAACTTGACAAAATAACGTAGTTATAAGTTCTATCTCTATGGTTTGTTTCCTCTTGAAGTACCCCAACAGAGACTGCCGAAAGACACTTTCATTTCAAAGGTGTGCCAAGCTTCCAAAAAACTGCTGGATTTCTGAAATCTCGGCAAATATTTTTTCACCCAATCTAGATGATTCTCTGTGGTAATGATCAGTTCACCAAGTCCACTTAGCTGCCCAATTTTCACTCTTCTTGCTTGAAGCGTTCGTTTCTAGTAACACTTCGAATTTTTAGGTTTCACTCTGTTTCCTCCTATATAGATAGATGCGGTTGGAAGTCTAAATCAAACACGGTTTGTGCTAGCTCCTTGAAACTTGACAAAATAAAGTAGTTCTAAGTTCTCTCTTTGTGGTTTGTTTTTTCTTGAATTACCCCAAGCAGAGACTGCCGAAAGACACTTTCATTTCAAAGGTGTGCCAAGCTTCCAATAAAGTACTGGTTTTCTGAAATCTCGGCAATTTTTTTTCACCCAATCTTCATGATTCTCTGTGGTAATGATCAATTCGATAAGTCCACTTAGCTGCCCAATTTTCATTCTTCTTGCTTGAAGCGTTCGTTTCCAGTGACACTTTGAATTTCTCGTTTCACTCTGTTTTCTCCTATATAGATAGATGTGTTTGGAACTCAAAATCAAACACGGTTTGTGCTAGCTTTTTGAAAATTCACAAAATAAAGTAGTTCTAAGTTCTGTCTCTATGGTTTCTTTCCTCTTGAAGTAGCCACAAGCAGAGACTGCATAGGACACTTTCATTGGAAATGTGTGCCAAGCTTCCAAAAAACTACTGGTTTTCTGAATAGTCGGCAAATATTTTTCATCCGATCCTGATGATTCTTGTGGTAATGATCAGTTCACTAAGTCCACTTAGCTGCCCAATATTCACCATTCTAGGATGAAGCTTTCGTTACCAGGAACAGTTTGAGTTTTTACGTTTCACTCTGTTTTCTCCCATATAGATAGATGTGTTTGGAACTCTGAATCAAACACGGTTTGTGCTAGCTCCTTGAAACTTGACAAAATAAATAGTTCTACATTCTAACTCTATGGTTTGTTTCCTCTTGAAGTATACTAACAGAGACTGCCGAAAGACACTTTCATTTCAAAGGTGTGCCAAGCTTCCAAAAAACTGCTGGATTTCTAAAATCTCAACCAATATTTTTTCACCCAATCTAGATGATTCTCTGTGGTAATGATCTGTTCACTAAGTCCACTTAGCTGCCCAATTTTCACTCTTCTTGCTTGAAGCGTTCGTTTCCAGTAACACTTCGAATTTTTAGGTTTCACTCTATTTCCTCCTATATAGATAGGTGTGGTTGGAAGTCTAAATCAAACACGGTTTGTGCTAGCTCCTTGAAACTTGACAAAATAAAGTAGTTCTAAGTTCTGTCTTCGTGGTTTGTTTCCTCATGAATTACCCCAAGCAGAGACTGCCGAAAGACACTTTCATTTCAAAGGTGTGCCAACCTTCCAAAAAAGTACTGGTTTTCTGAAATCTCGGCAAATTTTTTTTCACCCAATCTTCATGATTCTCTGTGGTAATGATCAATTCAATAAGTCCACTTAGCTGCCCAATTTTCATTCTTCTTGCTTGAAGTGTTCGTTTCCAGTGACACTTTGAATTTTTTGGTTTCACTCTGTTTTCTCCTATATAGATAGATGTGTTTGGAACTCTAAATCAAACACGGTTTGTGCTAGCTTTTTGAAACTTCACAAAATACTGTAGTTCTAAGTTCTGTCTCTATGGTTTGTTTCCTCATGAAGTAGCCCAAGCAGAGACTGCATAAGACACTTTCATTGGAAAGGTGTGCCAAGCTTCCAAAAAACTACTGGTTTTCGGAATAGTCGGCAAATATTTTTTCATCCGATCCTGATGATTCTTGTGGTAATGATAAGTTCACTAAGTCCACTTAGCTGCCAAATATTCACACTTCTAGGATGAAGCGTTCGTTACCAGTAACAGTTTGAGTTTTTACGTTTCACTCTGTTTTCTCCCATATAGATAGTTGTGTTTGGAACTCTGAATCAAACACGGTTTGTGCTAGCTCCTTGAAACTTGACAAAATAACATAGTTATAAGTTCTATCTCTATGGTTTGTTTCCTCTTGAAGTACCCCAACAGAGACTGCCGAAAGACACTTTCATTTCAAAGTTGTGCCAAGATTCCAAAAAACTGCTGGATTTCTGAAATCTCGGCAAATATTTTTTCACCCAATCTGGATGATTCTCTGTGGTAATGATCAGTTCACCAAGTCCACTTAGCTGGCCAACATTCACTTTTCTAGGATGAAGCGTTCGTTACCAGTAACAGTTTGAGTTTTTACGTTTCACTCTGTTTTCTCCCATATACATAGATGTGTTTGGAATTCTAAATCAAACACGGTTAGTGCTAGCTCCTTGAAACTTTACAAAATAAAGTAGTTCTAAGTTCAATCTCTATGGTTTGTTTACTCTTGAAGTACCCCAACAGAGACTGCCGAAAGACACTTTCATTTCAAAGGTGTGCCAAGCTTCCAAAAAACTGCTGGATTTATGAAATCTCGCAAATATTTTTTCACCAAATCTAGATGATTCTCTGTGGTAATCATCAGTTCACTAAGTCCACTTAGCTGCCCAATTTTCACTCTTCTTGCTTGAAGCGTTCGTTTCCAGTAACAATTGGAATTGTTAGGTTTCACTCTATTTCCTCCTATATAGATAGATGTAGTTGGATGTCTAAATCAAACACGGATTGTGCTAGCTAATTGAAACTTGACAAAATAAAGTAGTTCTAAGTTCTGTCTTTGTGGTTTGTTTCCTCTTGAATTACCCCAAGCAGAGACTGCCGAAAGACACTTTCATTTCAACGGTGTGCAAAGCTTCCAAAAAAGTACTGGTTTTCTGAAATCTCGGCAAATTTTTTTTCACCCAATCTTCATGATTCTCTGTGGTAATGATCAATTCAATAAGTCCACTTAGCTGCCCAATTTTCATTCTTCTTGCTTGAAGCGTTCGTTTCCAGTGACACTTTGAATTTTTAGGTTTCACTCTGTTTGCTCCTATACAGATAGATGTGTTTGGAACTCTAAATCAAACACGGTTTGTGCTAGATTTTTGAAACTTCACAAAATAAAGTAGTTCTACGTTCTGTCTCTATGGTTTGTTTCCTTTGAAGTAGCCGCAAGCAGAGACTGCGTAAGACACTTTCATTGGAAAGGTGTGCCAAGCTTCCAAAAAACTACTGGTTTTCTGAATAGTCGGCAAATATTTTTTCATCCGTTCCTGATGATTCTTGTGGTAATGATCAGTTCACTAAGTCCACTTAGCTGCCCAATATTCTCTCTTCTAGGATGAAGCGTTCGTTACCAGTAACAGTTTGAGTTTTGATGTTTCACTCTGTTTTCTCCCATATAGATAGATGTGTTTGGAACTATGAATCAAACACGGTTTGTACTAGCTCCTTGAAACTTCACAAAATAAAGTAGTTCTAAGTTCTACCTCTATGGTTTGTTTCCTCTTGAAGTACCCCAACAGAAACTGCTGAAAGACACTTTCATTTCAAAGGTGTGCCAAGCTTCCAAAAAACTACTGAATTTCTGAAATCTCCGCAAATATTTTTTCATCCAATCTAGATGATTCTCTGTGGTAATGATCAGTTCACTAAGTCCACTTTGCTGCCCAATTTTCATTCTTCTTGCTTGAAGCGTTCGTTTCCAGTGACACTTTGAATTTTTAGGTTTCACTTTGTTTTCTCCTAAATAGATAGATGTGTTTGGAACTGTAAATCAAACACGGTTTGTGCTAGCCTTTTGAAACTTCACAAAATATAGTAGTTCTAAGTTCTGTCTCTATGGTTTGTTTCCTCTTGAAGTAGCCACAAGCAGAGACTGCGTAAGACACTTTCATTTGAAAGGTGTGCCAAGATTCCAAAAAACTACTGGTTTTCTGAATAGTCGGCAAATATTTTTTCATCCGATCCTGATGATTCTTTTTTTTTTTTTTTTTTTATACATTAGGGATATAGCATTTATTATTATATATTGCACATTTCTTTTTTAGTTTGCCATTTTTTTTCTTTTTTTAAAATTTGCTCTATCTATTTGAACATGACATCAGAATGCTCTTGGATTCATTGTACACAAATAGAATATAACTTTTATTTCTATGGTTATATAGTTTTTCATTTAAAAAAAATTCCTTTTTTTTCTTGTCTGCCATGAAATTTATTGTTCCTAGGTGATAAAATTTGTCAATGTTTTCTTTTTTTTATTTTTTTATTTTTTTATTGGTTATTCAAATCATTACAAAGATTACAGAATCACATCGGTTACACATCCACATTTTTACATAATACCATAATAGTAACTGTTGTATTCTGCTACCTTTCCTATCCTCTACTATTCCCCCCTCCCCTCCCCTCCCATCTTCTCTCTCTACCCCATCTACTGTAATCATTTCTCTCCTTATTTTTTTCCATTCCCCTCACAAACTCTTACATGTAATTTTGTATAACAATGAGGGTCTCCTTCCATTTCCATGCAATTTCCCTTTTCTCTCCCTTTCCCTCCCACTTCATGACTCTGCTTAATGTTAATCTTTTCCTCCTGCTCTTCCTCCCTGCTCTGTTCTTGGTTGCTCTCATTATATCAATGAAGACATTCGGCATTTGTTTTTTAGGGATTGGCTAGCTTCACTTAGCATAATCTGCTCTAGTGCCATCCATTTCCCTGCAAATTCCATGATTTTGTCATTTCTTAGTGCTGCGTAGTACTCCATTGTGTATAAATGCCACATTTTTTTTTATCCATTCATCTATTGAGGGGCATCGGGATTGGTTCCACAGTCTAGCTATTGTGAATTGTGCTGCTATGAACATCGATGTGGCAGTATCCCTGTAGTACGCTCTTTTGAGGTCTTCAGGGAAGAGTCTGAGAAGGGCAATAGCTGGGTCAAATGGTGGTTCCATTCCCAGCTTTCCCAGGAATCTCCATACTGCTTTCCATATTGGCCTCACCATTTTGCAGTCACACCAGCAATGTATAAGAGTACCCTTTTCCCCACATCCTCGCCAGCACTTGTTGCTGTTTGACTTCATAATGGCTGCCAATCTTACTGGAGTGAGATGGTATCTTAGGGTGGTTTTGATTTGCATTTCTCTGACTGCTAGAGATGGTGAGCATTTTTTCATGTACTTGTTGATTGATTGTATGTCCTCCTCTGAGAAGTGTCTGTTCAGGTCTTTGGCCCATTTGTTGATTGGGTTATTTGTTTTCTTATTGTTTAATTTTTTGAGTTCTTTGTATACTCTGGATATTAGGGCTCTATCTGAAGTGTGAGGAGTAAAAATTTGTTCCCATGATGTAGGCTCCCTATTTACCTCTCTTATTGATTCTCTTGCTGAGAAAAAACGTTTTAGTTTAAGTAAGTCCCATTTGTTGATTCTTGTTTTTAACTCTTGTGCTATGGGTGTCCTATTAAGGAATTTGGAGCCCGACCCCACAATATGTAGATCGGAGCCAACCTTTTCATCTATCAGACGCATAGTCTCTGATTTGATATCAAGGTCCTTGATCCATTTTGAGTTAACTTTTGTGCATGGCGAGAGGAGGAGATTCAGTTTCATTTTATTGCATATGGATTTCCAGTTTTCCCAGCACCATTTGTTGAAGATGCTATCCTTCCTCCATTGCATGCTTTTAGCCCCTTTATCGAATATAAGATAGTTGTAATTTTGTGGATTGGTTTCTGTGTCCTCTATTCTATACCATTGGTCCACCCGCCTGTTTTGGTACCAGTACCATGCTGTTTTTGTTACTATTGCTTTGTAGTACAGTTTGAAATCTGGTATCGCTACACCTCCTGATTCACACTTCCTGCTTAGAATTGCTTTTGCTATTCTGGGTCTTTTATTTTTCCATATGAATTTCATGATTGCATTATCTATTTCTACAAGAAATGCCGTTGGGATTTTGATTGGCATTGCATTGAACCTATAGAGAACTTTTGGTAATATTGCCATTTTGATGATGTTAGTTCTGCCTATCCATGAACAGGGTATATTTTTCCATCTTAAATAGAGCAGAAATCAATGAAATCGAAACAAAAGAAACAATCGAAAAAATTGACAAAACTAAAAGTTGGTTCTTTGAAAAAATAAATAAGATTGATAGACCACTAGCCACGCTAACAGAGAGAAGAAGAGAGAGAACCCAAATTACTAGCTTACGGGATGAAAAAGGCAACATCACAACAGACAATTCAGAAATACAGACGATAATTAGAAATTATTTTGAGACCCTATACTCTAATAAAATAGAAGATAGTGAAGGCATAGATAAATTCCTTGAGACATATGAACTACCCAGATGGAATCAGGAAGATATAAACAACCAAAACAGATCAATATCAAGGGAGGAAATAGAAGAAGCCATCAAAAGACTACCAACCAAGAAAAGCCCAGGACCGGATGGATATACAGCAGAGTTTTACAAAACATTTAAAGAGGAACTAACACCAATACTCCATAATCTATTTCAGGAGATAGAAAAAGAGGGAGATCTCCCAAATTCATTCTATGAGGCCAATATCACCCTGATTCCCAAACCAGAGAAGGACACCTCAAAGAAAGAAAACTACAGACCAATATCCCTAATGAATTTAGATGCAAAAATCCTCAATAAAATTCTGGCAAATCGTATACAAAAACATATCAAAAAGATTGTGCACCATGATCAAGTAGGATTCATCCCTGGGATGCAAGGATGGTTCAATATACGGAAATCAATAAACGATATTCACCACATCAATAGACTTAAAGATAAGAACCATATGATCATCTCGGTGGACGCAGAAAAAGCATTCGACAAAGTACAGCATCCCTTTATGTTCAAAACATTAGAAAAACTAGGGATAACAGGAACTTACCTCAAAATTATAAAAGCTATATATGCTAAGCCTCAGGCTAGCATCATTCTAAATGGAAAAAAACTGAAGGCATTCCCTCTAAAATCTGGAACAAGACAGGGATGCCCTCTCTCACCACTTCTATTCAATATAGTTCTCGAAACACTGGCCAGAGCAATTAGACAGACGAAAGAAATTAAAGGCATAAAAATAGGAAAAGAAGAACTTAAATTATCACTATTTGCAGATGATATGATGCTATACCTAGAAGACACAAAAGGGTCTACAAAGAAAATACTAGAGCTAATAAATGAATTCAGCAAAGTGGCTGGATATAAAATCAACACGCATAAATCAAAGGCATTCCTGTATATCAGCGATAAATCTTCTGAACTGGAAATGAGGACATCTACACCATTCACAATATCCTCAAAAAAATAAAATACTTGGGAATCAACCTAACAAAAGAGGTGAAAGATTTATACAATGAAAACTACAGAACCCTAAAGAGAGAAATAGAAGAAGATCTCAGAAGATGGAAAAATATACCCTGATGATTCTTGGGGTAATGATCCGTTCAATAAGTCCACTTAGCTGCCCAATATTCACTCTTCTAGGATGAAGCGTTTGTTACCAGTAACAGTTTGAGTTTTTACGTTTCACTCTGTTTTCTCCCATATAGATAGATGTGTTTGGAACTCTGAATCAAACACGGCTTGTGCTAGCTCCTTGAAACTTGACAAAATAAAGTAGTTCTAAGTTCTATCTCTATGGTTTGTTTCCTCTTGAAGTACCCCAACAGAGACTGCCCAAAGACACTTTCATTTCAAAGGTGTGCCAAGCTTCAAAAAAACTACTGGATTTCTGGAATCTCGGAAAATATTTTTTCACCCAATCTAGATGATTCTCTGTGGTAATGATCAGTTCACTAAGTCCACTTAGCTGCCCAATTTTCACTCTTCTTGCTTGAGCATTCGTTTCCAGTAACACTTCGAATTTTTAGTTTTCACTCTATATCCTCCTATATAGATAGATGTGTTTGGAAGTCTAAATCAAATATGGTTTGTGCTAGCTTTTTGAAACTTCACAAAAGAAATTGGTTCTAAGTTCTGTCTCTATTGTTTGTTTCCTCTTGAAGTAGCCACAAGCAGAGACGGCGTAAGACACTTTCATTTGAAAGGTGTTCCAAGCTTCCAAAAAACTACTGGTTTTCTGAATAGTCGGCAAATATTTTTTCACCCGATCCTGATGATTCTTGTGGTAATGATCAGTTCACTAAGTCCACTTAGCTGTCCAATATTCACTCTTCTAGGATGAAGCGTTCGTTACCAGTAACAGTTTGAGATTTTACGTTTCACTCTGTTTTCTCCCATATAGATAGATGTGTTTGGAACTCTGAATCAAACACGGTTTGTGCTAGCTCCTTGAAACTTGACAAAAAAGTAGTTCTAAGTTCTATCTCTATGGTTTGTTTCCTCTTGAAATACCCCAACAGAGACTGCCGAAGACACTTTCATTTCAAAGGTGTGCCAAGCTTCCAAAAAACTACTGGATTTCTGGAATCTTGGCAAATATTTTTTTCAAGCAATCTTGATGATTCCCTGTGGTAATGATCAGTTCACTAAGTCCACTAGCTGCCCAATTTTCACTCTTCTTGCTTGAAGCGTTCGTTTCCAGTAACACTTCGAATTTTTAGGTTTCATTCTATTTCCTCCTATATAGATAGATGTGTTTGGAAGTCTAAATCAAACACGGTTTGTGCTAGCTCCTTGAAACTTGACAAAATAAAGTAGTTCTAAGTTCTGTCTTTGTGGTTTATTTCCTCTTAAATTACCCCAACAGAGACTGCAGAAAGACACTTTCATTTCAAAGGTGTGCCAAGCTTCCAAAGAAGTACTGGTTTTCTGAAATCTCAGCTAATTATTTTTTAACCAATCTTCATGATTCTCTGTGGTTATGATCAATTCAATAAGTCCACTTAGCTGCCCAATTTTCATTCTTCTTGATTGAAGCGTTAGTACCCGGTGACACTTTGAATTTTTAGGTTTCACTCTGTTTTCTCCTATATGGATAGATGTGTTTGGAACTCTGAATCAAACACGGTTTGTGCTAGCTTTTTGAAACTTCCCAAAATAAAGTAGTTCTAAGTTCTGTCTCTATGGTTTGTTTCCTCTTGAAGTAGCCCAACTGAGAATGCCGAAGACACTTTCATTTGAAAGGTGTGCCAAGCTTCCAAAAAACTACTGGATTTCTGAAATCTCAGCAAATATTTTTTCACCCAAACTAGATGATTCTCTGTGGTAATGATCAATTCAATAAGTCCACTTAGCTGCCCAATTTTCACTCTTCTTGCTTGAAGCGTTCGTTTCCAGTAACACTTCGAATTTTTAGTTTTCACTCTAGTTCCTCCTATATAGATAGATGTGTTTGGAAGTCTAAATCAAATATGGTTTGTGCTAGCTTTTTGAAACTTCACAAAAGAAATTGGTTCTAAGTTCTGTCTCTATGGTTTGTTTCCTCTTGAAGTAGCCACAAGCAGAGACTGCGTAAGACACTTTCATTGGAAAGGTGTGCCAAGCTTCCAAAAACTACTGGTTTTCTGAATAGTCGGCAAATATTTTTTCATCCGATCCTGATGATTCTTGTGGTAATGATCAGTTCACTAAGTCCACTTAGCTGCCCAATATTCACTCTTCTAGGATGAAGCGTTCGTTACCAGTAACAGTTTGAGTTTTTACGTTTCACTCTGTTTTCTCCCATATAGATAGATGTGTTTGGAACTCTGAATCAAACACGGCTTGTGCTAGCTCCTTGAAACTTGACAAAATAAAGTAGTTCTAAGTTCCATCTCTATGGTGTGTTTCATCTTGAAGTACCCCAACAGAGACTGCCCAAAGACACTTTCATTTCAAAGGTGTGCCAAGCTTCAAAAAAACTACTGGATTTCTGGAATCTCGGAAAATATTTTTTCACCCAATCTAGACGATTCTCTGTGGTAATGATGAGTTCACTAAGTCCACTTACCTGCCCAATTTTCACTCTTCTTGCTTGAAGCATTCGTTTCCAGTAACACTTCGAATTTTTAGTTTTCACTCTATTTTCTCCTATATAGATAGATGTGTTTAGAAGTCTAAATCAAATATGGTTTGTGCTAGCTTTTTGAAACTTCACAAAAGAAATTTTTTCTAAGTTCTGTCTGTATGGTTTGTTTCCTCTTGAAGTAGCCACAAGCAGAGACGGCGTAAGACACTTTCATTGGAAAGGTGTTCCAAGCTTCCAAAAAACTACTGGTTTTCTGAATAGTCGGCAAATATTTTTTCACCCGATCCTGATGATTCTTGTGGTAATGATCAGTTCACTAAGTCCACTTAGCTGTCCAATATTCACTCTTCTAGGATGAAGCGTTCTTTACCAGTAACAGTTTGAGATTTTACGTTTCACTCTGTTTTCTCCCATATAGATAGATGTGTTTGGAACTCTGAATCAAACACGGTTTGTGCTAGCTCCTTGAAACTTGACAAAAAAGTAGTTCTAAGTTCTATCTCAATGGTTTGTTTCCCCTTGAAGTACCCCAACAGAGACTGCCGAAGACACTTTCATTTCAAAGGTGTGCCAAGCTTCCAAAAAACTACTGGATTTCTGGAATCTTGGCAAATATTTTTTTCAAGCAATCTTGATGATTCCCTGTGGTAATGATCAGTTCACTAAGTCCACTTAGCTGCCCAATTTTCACTCTTCTTGCTTGAAGCATTCGTTTCCAGTAACACTTCGAATTTTTAGGTTTCACTCTATTTCCTCCTATATAGATAGATGTGGTTGGAAGTGTAAATCAAACACGGTTTGTGCTAGCTCCTTGAAACTTGACAAAATAAAGTAGTTCTAAGTTCTGTCTTTGTGGTTTGTTTCCTCTTGAATTACCCCAAGCAGAGACTGCCGAAAGACACTTTCATTTCAAAGGTGTGCCAAGCTTCCAAAAATGTATTGGTTTTCTGAAATCTCGGCAAATTTTTTTTCACACAATCTTCATGATTCTCTGTGGTAATGATCAATACAACAAGTCCACTTAGCTGCCCAATTTTCATTCTTCTTGCTTGAAGCGTTCGTTTCCACTGACACTTTGAATTTTTAGGTTTCACTCTGTTTTCTCCTATACAGATAGATGTGTTTGGAACTCTAAATCAAACACGGTTTGTGCTGGCTTTTTGAAACTTCACAAAATAAAGTAGTTCTAAGTTCTGTCTCTATGGTTTGTTTCCTCTTGAAGTAGCCACAAGCAGAGACTGCATAAGACACTTTCATTGGAAAGGTGTGCCAAGCTTCCAAAAAACTATTGGTTTTTTGAATAGTCAGCAAATATTTTTTCATCCGATCCTGATGATTCTTGTCGTAATGATCAGTTCACTAAGTCCACTTAGCTGCCCAATATTCACTCTTCTAGGATGAAGCATTCGTTACCAGTAACAGTTTGAGTTTTTACGTTTCACTCTGTTTTCTCCCATATAGATAGATATGCTTGGAACTCTGAATCAAACACGGTTTGTGATAGCTCCTTGAAACTTGACAAAATAAAGTAGTTCTAAGTTCTACCTCTATGGTTTGTTTCCTCTTGAATTACCCCAAGCAGAGACTGGCGAAAGACACTTTCATTTCAAAGGTGTGCCAAGCTTCTAAAAAAGTACTGGTTTTCTGAAATCTCGGCAAATTTTTTTTCACCCAATCTTCATGATCCTCTGTGGTAATGATGAATTCAATAAGTCCACTTAGCTTCCCAATTTTCATTCTTCTTGCTTGAAGCGTTCGTTTACAGTGACAATTTGAATTTTTAGGCTTCACACTGTTTTCTCCTATATAGATAGATGTGTTTGGAACTCTAAATCAAACAAGGTTTGTGCTAGCTTTTTGAAACTTTACAAAATAAAGTAGTTCTAAGTTCTGACTCTATGGTTTGTTTCCTCTTGAAGTAGCCACAAGCAGAGACTGCGTAAGACAGTTTCATTGGAAAGGTGTGCCAAGCTTCCAAAAAACTACTGGTTTTCTGAATATTCGGCAAATATTTTTTCATCCGATCCTGATGATTCTTGTGGTAATGATCAGTTCACTAAGTCCACTTAGCTGCCCAATATTCACTAGCTAGCTCCTTTTGCTAGCTCCTTGAAACTTGTCAAAATAAAGTAGTTCTAAGTTCTATCTCTATGGTTTGTTTCCTCTTGAAGTACCCCAACAGAGACTGCCGAAAGACACTTTCATTTCAAAGGTGTGCCAAGCTTCCAATAAACTGCTGGATTTCTGAAATATCGGCAAATATTTTTTCACCGAATCTAGATGATTCTCTGTGGTAATAATGAGTTCACCAAGTCCACTTATTTGCCCAATTTTCACTCTTCTTGCTTGAAGAGTTCGTTTCCAGTGACACTTCGAATTTTTAGGTTTCACTCTGTTTCCTCCTATATAGATAGATGTGTTTGGAACACTGAATCATACACGGTTTGTGCTAGCTCCTTGAAACTTGTCAAAATAAAGAAGTTCTACATTCTATCTCTATGGTTTGTTTCCAGTTGAAGTACCCCAACAGAGACTGCTGAAAGACACTTTCATTTCAAAGGTGTGCCAAGCTTCCAAAAACTGCTGGATTTCTGAAATCTCGGCATATATTTTTTCACGCAATCTAGATGATTCTCTGTGGTAATGATCAGTTCTCCAAGTCGACTTAGCTGCCCAATTTTCACTCTTCTTGCTTGAAGCGTTCGTTTCCAGTAACACTTCAAATTTTTAGCTTTCACTCTATTTCCTCCTATATAAATAGATGTGGTTGGAAGTCTAAATCAAACACGGTTTGTGCTAGCTCCTTGAAACCTGATAATATAAAGTAGTTCTAAGTTCTGTCTTTGTGGTTTGTTTCCTCTTCAATTACTCCAAGCAGAGACTGCCGAAAGACACTTTCATTTCAAAGGTGTGCCAAGCTTCCAAAAAAGTACTGGTTTTCTGAAATCTCGGCAATTTTTTTTTCACCCAATCTTCATGATTCTCTGTGGCAATGATCAATGCAATAAGTCCACTTAGCTGCCCAATTTTCATTCTTCTTGCTTGAAGCCTTCGTTTCCAGTGACACTTTGAATTTTTAGGTTTCACGTTGTTTTCTCCTATATAGATAGATGTGTTTGGAACTCTAAATCAAACACGGTTTTTGCTAGCTTTTTGAAACTTCACAAAATAAAGTAGTTCTAAGTTCTGTCTCTATGGTTTGTTTCCTCTTGAAATAGCCACAAGCAGAGACTGTGTAAGACACTTTCATTGGAAAGGTGTGCCAAGCTTCCAAAAAACTACTGGTTTTCTGAATAGTCGGCAAATATTTTTTCATCCGATCCTGATGATTCTTGTGGTAATGATCAGTTCACTAAGTCCACTTAGCTGCCCAATATTCACTCTTGTAGGATGAAGCGTTCGTTACCAGTAACAGTTTGAGTTTTTACGTTTCACTCTGTTTTCTCCTATATAAATAGATGTGTTTGGAACACTTAATCAAACACGGTTTGTGCTAGCTCCTTGAAACTTGTCAAAATAATGTAGTTCTAAGTTCTATCTCTATGGTTTTTTCCTCTTGAAGTACCCCAACTGAGACTGCCGAAAGACACTTTCATTTCAAAGGTGTGGCAAGCTTCCAAAAAAGTACTGGTTTTCTGAAATCTCGGCACATTTTTTTTCACCCAATCTTCATGATTCTCTGTGGTAATGATCAATTCAATAAGTCCACTCAGCTGACCAATTTTCATTCTTCTTGCTTGAAGCGTTCTTTTCCAGTGACACTATGAATGTTTAGGTTTCACGCTGTTTTCTCCTATATAGATAGATGTGTTTGGAACTCTAAATCAAACACGGTTTGTGCTAGCGTTTTGAAACTTTACAAACTAAAGTAGTTCTAAGTTCTGACTCTATGGTTTGTTTCCTCTTGAAGTAGCCACAAGCAGAGACTGCGTGAGACACTTTCATTTTAAAGATGTGCCAAGCTTCCAAAAAACTACTGGTTTTCTGAATAGTCGGCAAATATTTTTTCATCCGATCCTGATGATTCTTGTGGTAATGATCAGTTCACTAAGTCCACTTAGCTGCCCAATATTCACACTTCTTGGATGAAGCGTTCGTTACCAGTAACAGTTTGAGTTTTTACGTTTCACTCTGTTTTCTCCCATATAGATAGATGTGTTTGGAACTCTGAATCAAACTCGGTTTGTGCTAGCTACTTGAAACTTGACAAAATAAAGTAGTTCTAAGTTCTTTCTCTATTGTTTGTTTCCTTATGAAGTACCCCAAAAGAGACTGCCGAAAGATACTTTCATTTCAAAGGTGTGCCAAGCTTCCAAAAAACTGCTGGATTTCTGAAATCTCGGCAAATATTTTTTCACCCAATCTAGATGATTCTCTGTGGTAATGATCAGTTCACCAAGTCCACTTAGCTGCCCAATTTTCACTCTTCTTGCTTGAAGCGTTCATTTCCAGTAACACTTCGAATTTTTAGGTTTCACTCTGTTTCCTCCTATATAGATAGATGTGGTTGGAAGTCTAAATCAAACACGGTTTGTGCTAGCTCCTTGAAACTTGACAAAATAAAGTAGTTCTAAGTTCTGTCTTTGTGGTTTCTTTCCTCTTGAATTACCCCAAGCAGAGACTGGCCGAAAGACACTTTCATTTTAAAGGTGTGCCAAGCTTCCAAAAAAGTACTGGTTTTCTGAAATCTCGGCAAATTTTTTTTCACCCAATCTTCATGATCCTCTGTGGTAATGATGAATTCAATAAGTCCACTTAGCTTCCCAATTTTCATTCTTCTTGCTTGAAGCGTTCGTTTACAGTGACAATTTGAATTTTTAGGTTTCAGACTGTTTTCTCCTATATAGATAGATGTGTTTGGAACTCTAAATCAAACACGGTTTGTGCTAGCTTTTTAAAACTTACAAAATAAGTAGTTCTAAGTTCTGACTCTATGGTTTGTTTCCTCTTGAAGTAGCCACAAGCAGAGACTGCATAAGACAGTTTCATTGGAAAGGTGTGCCATGCTTCCAAAAAACTACTGGTTTCTGAATAGTCGGCAAATATTTTTTCATCCGATCCTGATGATTCTTGTGGTAATGATCAGTTCACTAAGTCCACTTAGCTGCCCAATATTCACTAGCTAGCTCCTTGTGCTAGCTCCTTGAAACTTGTCAAAATAAAGTAGTTCTAAGTTCTATCTCTATGGTTTGATTCCACTTGAAGTACCCCAAAAGAGACTGCCGAAAGACACTTTCATTTCAAAGGTGTGCCAAGCTTCCAATAAACTGCTGGATTTCTGAAATCTCGGCAAATATTTTTTCACCCAATCTAGATGATTCTCTGTGGTAATGATCAGTTCATCAAGTCCACATAGCTGCCCAATTTTCACTCTTCTTGCTTGAAGCGTTGGTTTCCAGTGACACTTCGAATTTTTTAGGTTTCACTCTGTTTCCTCCTATATAGATAGATGTGGTTGGAAGTCTAAATCAAACACGGATTGTGAAGCTCCTTGAAACTTGACAAAATAAAGTAGTTCTAAGTTCTGTCTTTTTGGTTTGTTTCCTCTTGAATTACCCCAAGCAGAGACTGCCTAAAGACACTTTCATTACAAAGGTGTGCCCAAGCTTCCAAAAAAGTACTGGTTTCTGAAATCTCGGCAAACTTTTTTTCACCCAATCTTCATGATTCTCTGTGGCAATGATCAATTAAATAAGTCCACTTAGCTGCCCAATTTTCATTCTTCTTGCTTGAAGCGTTCGTTTCCAGTGACACTTCGAATTTTTAGGTTTCACTCTGTTTCCTCCTATATAGATAGATGTGTTTGGAACACTGAATCAAACACGGTTTGTGCTGGCTTTTTGAAACTTCACAAAATAAAGTAGTTCTAAGTTCTGTCTCTATGGTTTGTTTTCTCTTGAAGTAGCCACAAGCAGAGACTGCGTAAGACACTTTCATTGGAAAGGTGTGCCAAGCTACCAAAAAACTATTGGTTTTCTGAATTGTCGGCAAATATTTTTTATCCGATCCTGATAATTCTTGTGGTAATGATCAGTTCACTATGTCCACTTAGCTGCCCAATATTCACTCTTCTAGGATGAAGCGTTCGTTACCAGTAACAGTTTGAGTTTTTACTTTTCACTCTGTTTCTCCTATATAGATAGATGTGTTTGGAACACTGAATCAAACACGGTTTGTGCTAGCTCCTTGAAACTTGTCAAAATAAAGTAGTTCTAAGTTCTATCTCTATGGTTTGTTTCCTCTTGAAGTACCCCAACAGAGACTGCCGAAAGACACTTTCATTTCAAAGGTGTGCCAAGCTTCCAAAAACTGCTGGATTTCTGAAATCTCGGCAAATATTTTTTCACCCAATCTAGATGATTCTCTGTGGTAATGATCAGTTCTCCAAGTCGACTTAGCTGCCCAATTTTCACTCTTCTTGCTTGAAGCGTTCGTTTCCAGTAACACTTCGAATTTTTAGGTTTCACACTATTTCCTCCTATATAGATAGATGTGGTTGGAAGTCTAAATCAAACACGGATTGTGCTAGCTCCTTGAAACTTGACAAAATAAAGTAGTTCTAAGTTCTGTCTTTGTGGTTTGTTAACTCTTGAATTACCCCAAGCAGAGACTGCCAAAAGACACTTTCATTTCAAAGGTGTGCAAAGCTTCCAAAAAAGTACTAGTTTTCTGAAATCTCGGCAAATTTTGTTCACCCAATCTTCATGATTCTCTGTGGTAATTATCAATTCAATAAGTCCACTTAGCTGCCCAATTTTCATTCCTCTTGCTTGAAGCGTTCGTTTTCAGTGACACTTTGAATTTTTAGGTTTCACTCTGTTTTCTCCTATATAGATAGATGTGTTTCGAACTCTAAATCAAACACGGTTTGTGCTAGCTTTTTGAAACTTCACAAATAAAGTACTTCTAAGTTCTGTCTCTATGGTTTGTTTCCTCTTGAAGTAGCCACAAGCAGAGACTGCGTAAGACACTTTCATTGGAAAGGTGTGCCAAGCTTCCAAAAAACTACTGGTTTTCTGAATAGTCGGCAAATATTTTTTCATCCGATCCTGATGATTCTTGTGGTAATGATAAGTTCACTAAGTCCACTTAGCTGCCCAATATTCACTCTTCTAGGATGAAGCGTTCGTTACCAGTAACAGTTTGAGGTTTTACGTTTCACTCTGTTTTCTCCCATATAGATAGATGTGTTTGGAACTCTGAATCAAACACGGTTTGTGCTAGCTCCTTGAAACTTGACAAAATAAAGTAGTTCTAAGTTCTCTCTTTGTGGTTTGTTTCCTCTTGAAGTACCCCAACTGAGACTGCCGAAAGACACTTTCATTTCAAAGGTGTGCCAAGCTTCCAAAAAAGTACTGGTTTTCTGAAATCTCGGCACATTTTTTTTCACCCAATTTCATGATTCTCTGTGGTAATGATCAATTCAATAAGTCCACTCAGCTGCCCAATTTTCATTCTTCTTTCTTGAAGCGTTTTTTTCCAGTGACACTATGAATGTTTAGGTTTCACGGTGTTTTCTCCTATATAGATAGATGTGTTTGGAACTCTAAATCAAACACGGTTTGTGCTAGCGTTTTGAAACTTTACAAACTAAAGTAGTTCTAAGTTCTGACTCTATGGTTTGTTTCCTCTTGAAGTAGCCACAAGCAGAGACTGCGTGAGACACTTTCATTTTAAAGATGTGCCAAGCTTCCAAAAAACTACTGGTTTTCTGAATAGTCGGCAAATATTTTTTCATCCGATCCTGATGATTCTTGTGGTAATGATCAGTTCACTAAGTCCACTTAGCTGCCCAATATTCACACTTCTTGGATGAAGCGTTCGTTACCAGTAACAGTTTGAGTTTTTACGTTTCACTCTGTTTTCTCCCATATAGATAGATGTGTTTGGAACTCTGAATCAAACTCGGTTTGTGCTAGCTACTTGAAACTTGACAAAATAAAGTAGTTCTAAGTTCTTTCTCTATTGTTTGTTTCCTTATGAAGTACCCCAAAAGAGACTGCCGAAAGATACTTTCATTTCAAAGGTGTGCCAAGCTTCCAAAAAACTGCTGGATTTCTGAAATCTCGGCAAATATTTTTTCACCCAATCTAGATGATTCTCTGTGGTAATGATCAGTTCACCAAGTCCACTTAGCTGCCCAATTTTCACTCTTCTTGCTTGAAGCGTTCATTTCCAGTAACACTTCGAATTTTTAGGTTTCACTCTGTTTCCTCCTATATAGATAGATGTGGTTGGAAGTCTAAATCAAACACGGTTTGTGCTAGCTCCTTGAAACTTGACAAAATAAAGTAGTTCTAAGTTCTGTCTTTGTGGTTTCTTTCCTCTTGAATTACCCCAAGCAGAGACTGCCGAAAGACACTTTCATTTCAAAGGTGTGCCAAGCTTCCAAAAAAGTACTGGTTTTCTGAAATCTCGGCAAATTTTTTTTTCACCCAATCTTCATGATCCTCTGTGGTAATGATGAATTCAATAACTCCACTTAGCTTCCCAATTTTCATTCTTCTTGCTTGAAGCGTTCGTTTACAGTGACAATTTGAATTTTTAGGTTTCAGATTGTTTTCTCCTATATAGATAGATGTGTTTGGAACTCTAAATCAAACACGGTTTGTGCTAGCTTTTTAAAACTTTACAAAATAAGTAGTTCTAAGTTCTGACTCTATGGATTGTTTCCTCTTGAAGTAGCCACAAGCAGAGACTGCATAAGACAGTTTCATTGGAAAGGTGTGCCAAGCTTCCAAAAAACTACTGGTTTTCTGAATAGTCGGCAAATATTTTTTCATCCGATCCTGATGATTCTTGTGGTAATGATCAGTTCACTAAGTCCACTTAGCTGCCCAATATTCACTAGCTAGCTCCTTGTGCTAGCTCCTTGAAACTTGTCAAAATAAAGTAGTTCTAAGTTCTATCTCTATGGTTTGATTCCACTTGAAGTACCCCAAAAGAGACTGCCGAAAGACACTTTCATTTCAAAGGTGTGCCAAGCTTCCAAAAAACTGCTGGATTTCTGAAATCTCGGCAAATATTTTTTCACCCAATCTAGATGATTCTCTGTGGTAATGATCAGTTCATCAAGTCCACATAGCTGCCCAATTTTCACTCTTCTTGCTTGAAGCGTTGGTATCCAGTGACACTTCGAATTTTTAGGTTTCACTCTGTTTCCTCCTATATAGATAGATGTGGTTGGAAGTCTAAATCAAACACGGATTGTGCTAGCTCCTTGAAACTTGACAAAATAAAGTAGTTCTAAGTTCTGTCTTTGTGGTTTGTTTCCTCTTGAATTACCCCAAGCAGAGACTGCCGAAAGACACTTTCATTTCAAAGGTGTGCCAAGCTTCCAAAAAAGTACTGGTTTTCTGAAATCTCGGCAAATTTTTTTTCACCCAATCTTCATGATTCTCTGCCGTAATGATCAATTCAATAAGTACACTTAGCTGCCCAATTTTCATTCTTCTTGCTTGAAGCGTTCGTTTCCAGTGACACTTTGAATTTTTAGGTTTCACTCTGTTTTCTCCTATATAAATAGATGTGTTTGGAACTCTAAATCAAACACGGTTTGTGCTGGCTTTTTGAAACTTCACAAAATAAAGTAGTTCTAAGTTCTGTCTCTATGGTTTGTTTCCTCTTGAAGTAGCCACAAGCATAGACTGCGTAAGACACTTTCATTGGAAAGGTGTGCCAAGCTTCCAAAAAACTACTGGTTTTCTGAATAGTCGGCAAATATTTTTTCATCCGATCCTGAGGATTCTTGTGGTAATGATCAGTTCACTAAGTCCACTTAGGTGCCCAATATTCAATCTTCTAGGATGAAGCGTTCGTTACCAGTAACAGTTTGAGTTTTTACGTTTCACTCTGTTTTCTCCCATATAGATAGATGTGTTTGGAACTCTGAATCAAACACGGTTTGTGCTAGCTCCTTGAAACTTGACAAAATAAAGTAGTTCTAAGTTCTATCTCTATGGTTTGTTTCTTCTTGAAGTACCCCAAAAGAGACTGCCGAAAGACACTTTCATTTCAAAGCTGTGCCAAGCTTCCAAAAAACTGCTGGATTTCTGAAATCTCGGCAAATATTTTTTCACCCAATCTAGATGATTCTCTGTGGTAATGATCACTTCACCAAGTCCACTTAGCTGCCCAAATTTTCACTCTTCTTGCTTGAAGCGTTCGTTTCCAGTAACACTTCGAATTTTTAGGTTTCACACTATTTCCTCCTAAATAGATAGATGTGGTTGGAAGTCTAAATCAAACACGGATTGTGCTAGCTCCTTGAAACTTGACAAAATAAAGTAGTTCTAAGTTCTGTCTTTGTGGTTTGTTAACTCTTGAATTACCCCAAGCAGAGACTGCCAAAAGACACTTTCATTTCAAAGGTGTGCAAAGCTTCCAAAAAAGTACTAGTTTTCTGAAATCTCGGCAAATTTTGTTCACCCAATCTTCATGATTCTCTGTGGTAATTATCAATTCAATAAGTCCACTTAGCTGCCCAATTTTCATTCCTCTTGCTTGAAGCGTTCGTTTTCAGTGACACTTTGAATTTTTAGGTTTCACTCTGTTTTCTCCTATATAGATAGATGTGTTTCGAACTCTAAATCAAACACGGTTTGTGCTAGCTTTTTGAAACTTCACAAATAAAGTACTTCTAAGTTCTGTCTCTATGGTTTGTTTCCTCTTGAAGTAGCCACAAGCAGAGACTGCGTAAGACACTTTCATTGGAAAGGTGTGCCAAGCTTCCAAAAAACTACTGGTTTTCTGAATAGTCGGCAAATATTTTTTCATCCGATCCTGATGATTCTTGTGGTAATGATAAGTTCACTAAGTCCACTTTGCTGCCCAATATTCACTCTTCTAGGATGAAGCGTTCGTTACCAGTAACAGTTTGAGGTTTTACGTTTCACTCTGTTTTCTCCCATATAGATAGATGTGTTTGGAACTCTGAATCAAACACGGTTTGTGCTAGCTCCTTGAAACTTGACAAAATAAAGTAGTTCTAAGTTCTCTCTTTGTGGTTTGTTTCCTCTCGAAATACCCCAGGCAGAGACTGCCGAAAGACACTTTCATTTCAAAGGTGTGCCAAGCTTCCAAAAAAGTACTGGTTTTCTGAAATCTCGGCAAATTTTTTTTCACCCAATCTTCATGATTCTTTGTGGTAATGATCAATTCAATAAGTCCACTTAGCTGCCCAATTTTCATTCTTCTTGCTTGAAGCGTTCGTTTCCAGTGACACTTTGAATTTTTAGGTTTCACTCTGTTTTCTCGTATATAGATAGATGTGTTTGGAACTCAAAATCAAACACGGATTGTGCTAGCTTTTTGAAACTTCACAAAACAAAGTAGTTCTAAGTCCTGTCTCTATGGTTTGTTTCCTCTTGAAGTAGCCACAAGCAGAGACTGCGTAAGACACTTTCTTTGGAAAGGTGTGCCAAGCTTCAAAAAAACTACTGGTTTTCTGAATAGTCGGCAAATATTTTTTCATCCGATCCTAATGATTCTTGTGGTAATGATCAGTTCACTAAGTCCACTTAGCTGCCCAATATTCACTCTTCTAGGATGTAGCGTTCGTTACCAGTAACAGTTTGAGATTTTACGTTTCACTCTGTTTTCTCCCATATAGATAGATGTGTTTGGAACTCTGAGTCAAACACGGTTTTTGCTAGCTCCTTGAAACATGACAAAATAAAGTAGTTTCACGTTCTATCTCTATGGTTTGTTTCCTCTTGAAGTACCCCAACAGAGACTGCCGAAACACACTTTCATTTCAAAGGTGTGCCAAACTTCCAAAAAAGGACTGGTTTTCTGAAATCTCGGCAAATTTTTTTTCACCCAATCTTCATGATTCTCTGAGGTAATGATCAATTCAATAAGTCCACTTAGCTGCCCAATTTTCATTCTTCTTGCTTGAAGCGTTCGTTTCCAGTGACACTTTGAATTTTTAGGTTTCACTCTGTTTTCTCCTATATAGATAGATTTTTTGGAACTCTAAATCAAACACGGTTTGGGCTAGCTTTTTGAAACTTCACAAAATAAAGTAGTTCTATTTTCTGTCTCTATGGTTTGTTTCCTCTTGAAATAGCAAAAAGCAGAGACTGCGTAAGACACTTTCATTGGAAAGGTGTGCCAAACTTCCAAAAAACTACTGGTTTTCTGAATAGTCGGCAAATATTTTTTCATCCGATCCTGATGATTCTTGTGGTAATGATCAGTTCACTAAGTCCAGTTAGCTGCCCAATATTCACTCTTCTAGGATGAAGCGTTCGTTACCAGTAACAGTTTGAGATTTTACGTTTCACTCTGCTTTCTCCCATATAGATAGATGTGTTTGGAACTCTGAATCAAACACGGTTTGTGCTAGCTCCTTGAAACTTGACAAAATAATGTAGTTCTACGTTCTATCTCTATGGTTTGTTTCCTCTTGAAGTACTCCAACAGAGACTGCCGAAAGACACTTTGATTTCAAAGGTGTGCCAAGCTTCCAAAAAACTGCTGGATTTCTGCAATCTCGGCAAATATTTTTTCACCCAATCTAGATGTTTCTCTGTGGTAATGATCAGTTCACTAAGTCCACTTAGCTGCCCAATTTTCACTCTTCTTGCATGAAGCGTTCGTTTCCAGTAACACTTCGAATTTTTAGGTTTCACTCTATTTCCTCCTATATAGATAGATGTGGTTGGAATTCTAAATCAAACACGGTTTGTGCTAGCTCCTTGAAACTTGACAAAATAAAGTAGTTCTAAGTTCTGTCTTTGTTGTTTGTTTCCTCTTGAATTACCCCAGGCAGAGACTGCCAAAAGACACTTTCATTTCAAAGGTGTGCCAAGCTTCCAAAAAACTACTGGTTTTCTGAAAACTCGGCAAATTTTTCTTCACCCAATCTTCATGATTCTCTGTGGTAATGATCAATTCAATAAGTCCACTTAGCTGCCCAATTTTCATTCTTCTTGCTTGAAGCGTTCGTTTCCAGTGACACTTTGAATTTTTAGGTTTCACTCTGTTTTCTCCTATATGGATAGATGTGTTTGGAACTCTAAATCAAACACGGTTTTTGCTAGATTTTGAAACTTCACAAATAAAGTAGTTCTAAGTTCTGTCTCTATGGTTTGTTTCCTCTTGAAGTAGCCAAAAGCAGAGACTGCGTAAGACACTTTCATTGGAAAGGTGTGCCAAGCTTCCAAAAAACTACTGGTTTCTGAATAGTCGGCAAATATTTTTTCATCCGATCCTGATGATTCTTGTGGTAATGATCAGTTCACTAAGTCCACTTAGCTGCCCAATTTTCACTCTTCTTGCTTGAAGCGTTCGTTTCCAGTAACACTTCGGATTTTAGGGTTTCACTCTATTTCCTTCTATATCGATAGATGTGTTTGGAAGTCTAAATCAAACACGGTTTGTGCTAGCTCCTTGAAACTTGACAAAATCAAGTAATTCTAAGTTCTGTCTTTCTGGTTTGTTTCCTCTTGAATTAACCCAAGCAGAGACTGCCGAAAGACACTTTCATTTCAAAGGTGTGCCAAGCTTCCAAAAAAGTACTGGTTTTCTGAAATCTCGGCAAATTTTTTTTCACACAATCTTCATGATTCTCTGTGGTAATGATCAATTCAATAAGTCCACTTAGCTGCCCAATTTTCACTCTTCTTGCTTGAAGCGTTCGTTTCCAGTGACACTTTGAATTTTTAGGTTTCACTCTGTTTTCTCCTATATAGATAGATGTGTTTGGAACTCTAAATCAAACACGGTTTGTGCTAGCTTTTTGAAACTTCACAAAACAAAGTAGTTCTAAGTCCTGTCTCTATGGTTTGTTTCCTCTTGAAGTAGCCACCAGCAGAGACTGGGTAAGACACTTTCATTGGAAAGGTGTGCCAAGCTTCCAAAAAACTACTGGTTTTCTGAATAGTCGGCAAATATTTTTTCATCCGATCCTGATGATTCTTCTGGTAATGATCAGTTCACTAAGTCCACTTACCTGCCCAATTTTCACTCTTTTTGCTTGAAGCGTTCCTTACCAGTAACACTTTGAGTTTTAGGTTTCACTCTATTTCCTCCTATATATGTAGATGTGGTTGGAAGTCTAAATCAAACACGGTTTGTGCTAGCTCCTTGAAACTTGACAAAATAAAGGAGTTCTAAGTTCTGGGTCTGTGGTTTGTTTCCTCTTGAGTTACCCCAAGCAGAGACTGCCGAAAGACACTTTCATTTCAAAGGTGTGCCAAGCTTCCAAAAAAGTACTGGTTTTCTGAAATCTCGGCAAATTTTTTTTCACCCAATCTTCATGATTCTCTGTGGTAATGATCAATTCAATAAGTCCACTTAGCTGCCCAATTTTCATTCTTCTTGCTTGAAGCGTTCGTTTCCAGTGACACTTTGAATTTTTAGGTTTCACTCTGTTTTCTACTATATAGGTAGATGTGTTTGGAGCACTAAGTCAAACACGGTTTGTGCTAGCTTTTTGAAACTTCACAAAACAAAGTAGTTCTAAGTTCTGTCTCTATGGTTTGTTTTCTCTTCAAGTAGCCACAAGCAGAGACTGCGTAAGACAATTTCATTGGAAAGGTGTGCCAAGCTTCCAAAAAACTACTGGTTTTCTGAATAGTCGGGAAATATTTTTTCATCCGATCCTGATGATTCTTCTGGTAATGATCAGTTCACTAAGTCCACTTAGCTGCCCAATTTTCACTCTTCTTGCTTGAAGCGTTCGTTACCAGTAACAGTTTGAGTTTTAGGTTTCACGTATTTCCTCCTTTATAGATAGATGTGGTTGGAAGTCTAAATCAAACACGGTTTGTGCTAGCTCCTTGAAACTTGACAAAATAAAGTAGTTCAAAGTTCTGTCTCTATGGTTTGTTTCCTCTTGAAGTAGCCACAAGCAGAGACTGCGTAAGACACTTTCATTGGAAAGGTGTGCCAAGCTTCCAAAAAACTACTGGTTTTCTGAATAGTCGGGAAATATTTTTTCATCCGATCCTGATGATTCTTCTGGTAATGATCAGTTCACTAAGTCCACTTAGCTGCCCAATATTCACTCTTCTTTGATGAAGCGTTCGTTACCAGTAACACTTTGAGGTTTTACGTTTCACTCTGTTTTCTCCCATATGTATAGATGTGTTTGGAACACTAAATCAAACACGGTTTGTGCTAGCTTTTTGAAACTTCACAAAACAAAGTAGTTCTAAGTTCTGTCTCTATGGTTTGTTTCCTCTTGAAGTAGCCACAAGCAGAGACTGCGTAAGACACTTTCATTGGAAAGGTTTGCCAAGCTTAAAAAAACTAATGGTTTTCTGAATAGTCGGCAAATATTTTTTCATCCGATCCTGATGATTCTTGTGATAATGATCAGTTCACTAAGTCCACTTAGCTGCCCAATTTTTACTCTTCTTGCTTGAAGCGTTCGTTACCAGTAACAGTTTGAGTTTTAGGTTTCACTCTATTTCCTCCTATATATGTAGATGTGGTTGGAAGTCTAAATCAAACACGGTTTGTGCTAGCTCCTTGAAACTTGACAAAATAAAGGAGTTCTAAGTTCTGGGTCTGTGGTTTGTTTCCTCTTGAGTTACCCCAAGCAGAGACTGCCGAAAGACACATTCATTTCAAAGGTGTGCCAAGCTTCCAAAAAAGTACTGGTTTTCTGAAATCTCGGCAAATTTTTTTTCACCCAATCTTCATGATTCTCTGTGGTAATGATCAATTCAATAAGTCCACTTAGTTGCCCAATTTTCATTCTTCTTGCTTGAAGCGTTCGTTTCATGTGACACTTTGAATTTTTAGGTTTCACTCTGTTTTCTCCTATATAGATAGATGTGTTTGGAACTCTAAATCAAATACGGTTTGTGCTAGCTTTTTGAAACTTCACAAAATAAAGTAGATCTAAGTTCTGTCTCTATGGTTTGTTTCCTCTTGAAGTAGCCACAAGCAGAGACTGCGTAAGGCACTTTCATTGGAAACGTGTGCCAAGCTTCCAAAAAACTACTGGTTTTCTGAATAGTCGGCAAATATTTTTTCATCCGATCCTGATGATTCTTCTGGTAATGATCAGTTCACTAAGTCCAATTAGCTGCCCAATATTCACTCCTCTAGGATGAAGCGTTCGTTACCAGTAACAGTTTGAGTTTTTACGTTTCACTCTGTTTTCTCCCATATAGATAGATGTGTTTGCAACTCTGAATCAAACACGGTTTGTGCCAGCTCCTTGAAACTTGACAAAATAAAGTAGTTCTAAGTTCTATCTCTATGGTTTGTTTCCTCTTGAAGTACCCCAACAGAGACTGCCAAAAGACACTTTCATTTCAAAGGTGTGCCAAGCTTCCAAAAAACTACTGGATTTCTGAAATCTCGGAAAATATTTTTTCACCCAATCTAGATGATTCTCTGTGGTAATGATCAGTTCACTAAGTCCACTTAGCTGCCCAATTTTCACTCTTCTTGCTTGAAGCATTCGTTTCCAGTAACACTTCGAATTTTTAGGTTTCACTCAATTTCCTCCTATATAGATAGATCTGTTTGGAAGTCTAAATCAAACATGGTTTGTGCTAGCTCCTTGAAACTTGACAAAATAAAGTAGTACTAAGTTCTGTCTTTGTGGTTTGTTTCCTCTTGAATTACCCCAAGCAGAGACTGCCGAAAGACACTTTCATTTCAAAGGTGTGTCAAGCTTCCAAAAAAGTACTGGTTTTCTGAAATCTCGGCAAATTTTTGTTCACCCAATCTTCATGATTCTCTGTGGTAATGATCAATTCAATAAGTCCACTTAGCTTCCCAATTTTCATTCTTCTTGCTTGAAGCGTTCGTTTCCAGTGACACTTTGAATTTTTAGGTTTCACTCTGTTTTCTCCTATATAGATAGATGTGTTTGGAGCACTAAGTCAAACACGGTTTGTGCTAGCTTTTTGAAACTTCACAAAACAAAGTAGTTCTAAGTCCTGTCTCTATGGTTTGTTTCCTCTTGAAGTAGCCACAAGCAGAGACTGTGTAAGACACTTTCATTGGAAAGGTGTGCCAAGCTTCCAAAAAACTACTGGTTTTCTGAATAATCGGCAAATATTTTTTCATCCGATCCTGATGATTATTGTGGTAATGATCAGTTCACTAAGTCAACTTAGCTGCCCAATTTTCACTCTTCTTGCTTGAAGCGTTCGTTACCAGTAACAGTTTGAGTTTTTGGTTTCACTGTATTTCCTCCTATATAAGTAGATGTGGTTGGAAGTCTAAATCAAACACGGGTTGTGCTAGCTCCTTGAAACTTGAAAAAATAAAGGAGTTCTAAGTTCTGTCTCTGTGGTTTGTTTCCTCTTGAGTTACCCCAAGCAGAGACTGCCGAAAGACACTTTCATTTCAAAGGTGTGCCAAGCTTCCAAAAAAGTACTGGTTTTCTGAAATCTCGGCAAATTTTTTTTCACCCAATCTTCATGATTCTCTGTGGTAATGATCAATTCAATAAGTCCACTAAGCTGCCCAATTTTCATTCTTCTTGCTTGAAGCGTTCGTTTCCAGTGACACTTTGAATTTTTAGGTTTCACTCTGTTTTCTCCTATATAGATAGATGTGTTTGGAACTCTAAATCAAACACGGTTTGTGCTAGCTTTTTGAAAATTCACAAAACAAAGTAGTTCTAAGTCCTGTCTCTATGGTTTGTTTCCTCTTGAAGTAGCCACAAGCAGAGACTGCGTAAGACACTTTCATTGAAAGGTGTGCCAAGCATCCAAAAAACTACTGGTTTTCTGAATAGTTGGCAAATATTTTTTCATCTGATCCTGATGATTCTTGTGGTAATGATCAGTTCACTAAGTCCACTTAGCTGCCCAATTTTCACTCTTCTTCCTTGAAGCGTTCGTTACCAGTAACAGTTTGAGTTTTAGGTTTCACTGTATTTCCTCCTTTATAGATAGATGTGGTTGGAAGTCTAAATCAAACACGGTTTGTGCTAGCTCCTTGAAAGTTGACAAAATAAAGTAGTTCTAAGTTCTGTCTCTATAGTTTGTTTCCTCTTGAAGTAGCCACAAACAGAGACTGCGTAAGACACTTTCATTGGAAAGGTGTGCCAAGATTCCAAAAAACTACTGGTTTTCTGAATAGTCGCGAAATATTTTTTCATCCGATCCTGATGATTCTTCTGGTAATGATCAGTTCACTAAGTCCACTTAGCTGCCCAATATTCACTCTTCTTTGATGAAGCGTTCGTTACCAGTAACAGTATGAGGTTTTACGTTTCACTCTGTTTTCTCCCATATGGATAGATGTGTTTGGAACTCTGAATCATACACGGTTTGTGCTAGCTCCTGGAAACTTGACAAAATAAAGGAGTTCTAAGTTCTATCTCTATGGTTTGTTTCCTCTTGAAGTACCCCAACAGAGACTGCCGAAAGACACTTTCATTTCAAAGGTGTGCCAAGCTTCCAAAAAACTGCTGGATTTCTGAAATCTCGGCAAATATTTTTTCACCCAATCTAGATGATTCTCTGTGGTAATGATCAGTTCACTAAGTCCACTTAGCTGCCCATTTTTCACTCTTCTTGCTTGAAGCGTTCGTTTCCAGTAACACTTCGAATTTTTTGGTTTCACTCAATTTCCTCCTATATATATAGATCTGTTTGGAAGTCTAAATCAAACACGGTTTGTGCTAGCTCCTTGAAACTTGACCAAATAAAGTAGTACAAAGTTCTGTCTTTGTGGTTTGTTTCCTCTTGAATTACCCCAAGCAGAGACTGCCGAAAGACACTTTCATTTCAAAGGTGTGCCAAGCTTCCAAAAAAGTACTGGTTTTCTGAAATCTCGGCAAATTTTGTTCACCCAATCTTCATGATTCTCTGTGGTAATGATCAATTCAATAAATCCACTTAGCTTCCCAATTTTCATTCTTCTTGCTTGAAGCATTCATTTACAGTGACACTTTGAATTTTTAGGTTTCACTCTGTTTTCTCCTATATAGATAGATGTGTTTGGAACTCTAAATCAAACACGGTTTGTGCTAGCTTTTTGAAACTTCACAAAACAAAGTAGTTGTAAGTCCTGTCTCTATGGTTTGTTTCCTCTTGAAGTAGCCACAAGCAGAGACTGCATAAGACACTTTCATTGGAAAGGTGTGCCAAGCTTCCAAAAAACTACTGGTTTTCTGAATAGTCAGCAAATATTTTTTCATCCGATCCTGATGATTCTTGTGGTAATGATCAGTTCACTAAGTCCACTTAGATGCCCAATTTTCACTCTTCTTGCTTGAAGCGTTCGTTACCAGTAACAGTTTGAGTTTTAGGTTTCACTCTATTTCCTCCTATATAAGTAGATGTGGTTGGAAGTCTAAATCAAACACGGTTTGTGCTAGCTCCTTGAAACTTGACAAAATAAAGTAGTTCTAAGTTCTATTTCTACGGTTTGTTTCCTCTTGAAGTACCCCAACAGAGACTGCCGAAAGACACTTTCATTTCAAAGGTGTGCCAAGCTTCCAAAAAAGTACTGGTTTTCTGAAATCTCGGCAAATTTTTGTTCAACCAATCTTCATGATTCTCTGTGGTAATGATCAATTCAATAAGTCCACTTAGCTGCCCAATTTTCATTCTTCTTGCTTGAAGCGTTCATTTCCAGTGACACTTTGAATTTTTAGGTTTCACTCTGTTTTCTCCTATATAGATAGATGTGTTTGGAACTCTAAATCAAACACGGTTTGTGCTCGTTTTTTGAAACTTCACAAAACAAAGTAGTTCTAAGTCCTGTCTCTATGGTTTGTTTCCTCTTGAAGTAGCCACAAGCAGAAACTGCGTAAGACACTTTCATTGGAAAGGTGTGCCAAGCTTCTAAAAAACTACGGGTTTTCTGAATAGTCGGCAAATATTTTTTTATCCGATCCTGATGATTCTTGTGGTAATGATCAGTTCACTAAGTCCACTTAGCTCCCCAATTTTCACACTTCTTGCTTGAAGCGTTCGTTACCAGTAACAGTTTGAGTTTTAGGTTTCACTCTATTTCCTGCTATATAAGTAGATGTGGTTGGAAGTCTAAATCAAACACGGTTTGTGCTAGCTCCTTGAAACTTGACAAAATAAAGTAGTTCTAAGTTCTGTCTCTGTGTTTTGTTTCCTCTTGAGATACCCCAAGCAGAGACTGCCGAAAGACACTTTCATTTCAAAGGTGTGCCAAGCTTCCAAAAAAGTACTGGTTTTCTGAAATCTCTGCAAATTTTTTTCCACCCAATCTTCATGATTCTCTGTGGTAATGATCAATTCAATAAGTCCACTTAGCTGCCTAATATTCATTCTTCTTGCTTGAAGCGTTCGTTTCCAGTGACACTTTGAATTTTTAGGTTTCACTCTGTTTTCTCCTATATAGATAGATGTGTTTGGAACACTAAATCAAACACGGTTTGTGCTAGCTTTTTGAAACTTCACAAAACAAAGTGGTTCTAAGTTCTGTCTCTATGGTTTGTTTCCTCTTGAAGTAGCCACAAGCAGAGACTGCGTAAGACACTTTCATTGGAAAGGTGTGCCAAGCTTAGAAAAAAATTACTGGTTTTCTGAATAGTCGGGAAATATTTTTTCATCCGATCCTGATGATTCTTCTGGTAATGATCAGTTCACTAAGTCCACTTAGCTGTCCAATATTCACTCTTCTAGGATGAAGCGTTCGTTACCAGTAACAGTTTGAGTTTTTACGTTTCACTCTGTTTTCTCCCTTATAGATAGATGTGTTTGGAACTCTCAGTCAAACACGGTTTGTGCTAGCTCCTTGAAACTTGACAAAATAAAGTAGTTCTAAGTTCTATTTCTATGGTTTGTTTCCTCTTGAAGTACCCCAACAGAGACTGCCGAAAGACACTTTCATTTCAAAGGTGTGCCAAGCTTCCAAAAAACTACTGGATTTCTGAAATCTCGGCAAATATTTTTTCACCCAATCTAGATGATTCTCTGTGGTAATGATCAGTTCACTAAGTCCACTTAGCTGCCCAATTTTCACTCTTCTTGCTTGAAGCGTTCGTTTCCAGTAACACTTCGAATTTATAGGTTTCACTCAATTTCCTCCTATATAGATAGATCTGTTTGGAAGTCTAAATCAAACACGGTTTGTGCTAGCTCCTTGAAACTTGACAAAAAAAAGTAGTACTAAGTTCTGTCTTTGTGGTTTGTTTCCTTTTGAATTACCTCAAGCAGAGACTGCCGAAAGACACTTTCATTTCAAAGGTGTGTCAAGCTTCCAAAAAAGTACTGGTTTTCTGAAATCTCGGCAAATTTTTGTTCACCCAATCTTCATGATTCTCTGTGGTAATGATCAATTCAATAATTCCACTTAGCTGCCCAATTTTCATTCTTCTTGCTTGAAGCGTTCATTTCAAGTGACACTTTGAATTTTTAGGTTTCCCTCTGTTTTCTCCTATATAGATAGATGTGTTTGGAACTCTAAATCAAACACGGTTTGTGCTAGCTTTTTGAAACTTCACAAAACAAAGTAGTTGTAAGTCCTCTCTCTATGGTTTGTTTCCTCTTGAAGTAGCCACAAGCAGAGACTGCGTAAGACACTTTCATTGGAAAGGTTTGCCAAGCTTCCAAAAAACTACTGGTTTTCTGAATAGTCGGCAAATATTTTTTCATCCGATCCTGATGATTCTTCTGGTAATGATCAGTTCACTAAGTCCACTTAGCTGCCCAATTTTCACTCTTCTTGCTTGAAGCGTTCGTTAGCAGTAACAGTTTGAGTTTTAGG
>NW_027517994.1:0-37687 GCF_048772815.1 Callospermophilus lateralis | reverse complement strand
TGAAAGGCGTTGTTAGGCTGCCAAAAAACTACAGTCTCTTGAAATCACAACATATATTTTTTCTTCCGACCTTCATGATACTTTCAAGTAATGAGCTGTACACCAGTCAAACTTGGATGCCCAAGTTTCGTTCCCCTAGGTCGAAGCATTCGTTTCCAGGAACAGTTTGAATTTTTAGGTTTCACTGCGTTTTCTCCTATATTGACAGATGCAGTTAGAACTCTAAATCAAACACGGTTTGGGCTAGCTTCTTGAAACTTGACACAATACAATAGTTCTACGTTCTATCTCTAAGGTTTGTTTCCTCTTGATGTAGCCTTAAGCAGAGACTGGCGAATAACTCACTCAATGAAAGGCGTTGTTAGGCTGCCAAAAAACTACAGTCTCCTGAAATCACAACATATATTTTTTCTTCCGACCTTCATGATACTTTCAAGTAATGAGCAGTACACCAGTCAAACTTGGATGCCCAAGTTTCGTTCTCCTAGGTCGAAGCATTCCTTTGCAGGAACAGTTTGAATTTTTAGGTTTCACTGCGTTTCTCCTATATTGACAGATGGCAGTTAGAACTCTAAATCAAACACGGTTTGTGCTAGCTTCTTGAAACTTGACACAATACAATAGTTCTACGTTCTATCTCTAAGGTTTGTTTCCTCTTGATGTAGCCTTAAGCAGAGACTGGCGAATAACTCACTCAATGAAAGGCGTTGTTAGGCTGCCAAAAAACTACAGTCTCCTAAAATCACAACATATATTTTTTCTTCCGACCTTCATGGTACTTTCAAGTAATGAGCAGTACACCAGTCAAACTTGGATGCCCAAGTTTCGTTCTCCTAGGTCGAAGCATTCGTTTGCAGGAACAGTTTGAATTTTTAGGTTTCACTGTGTTTTCTCCTATATTGACAGATGCAGTTAGAACTCTAAATCAAACACGGTTTGTGCTAGCTTCTTGAAACTTGACACAATACAATAGTTCTACGTTCTATCTCTAAGGTTTGTTTCCTCTTGATGTAGCCTTAAGCAGGGACTGGCGAATAACTCACTCACTGAAAGGCGTTGTTAGGCTGCCAAAAAACTACAGTCTCCTGAAATCACAACATATATTTTTTCTTCCGACCTTCATGATACTTTCAAGTAATGAGCAGTACACCAGTCAAACTTGGATGCCCAAGTTTCGTTCTCCTAGGTCGAAGCATTCGTTTGCAGGAACAGTTTGAATTATTAGGTTTCACTGCGTTTTCTCCTATATTGACAGATGCAGTTAGAACTCTAAATCAAACACGGTTTGTGCTAGCTTCTTGAAACTTGACACAATACAATAGTTCTACGTTCTATCTCTAAGGTTTGTTTCCTCTTGATGTAGCCTTAAGCAGAGACTGGCGAATAACTCACTCAATGAAAGGCGTTGTTAGGCTGCCAAAAAATTACAGTCTCCTGAAATCACAACATATAATTTTCCTTCCGACCTTCATGATACTTTCAAGTAATGAGCAGTACACCAGTCAAACTTGGATGCCCAAGTTTCGTTCTCCTAGGTCGTAGCATTCGTTTGCAGGAACAGTTTGAATTTTTAGGTTTCACTGCGTTTTCTCCTATATTGACAGATGCAGTTAGAACTCTAAATCAAACACGGTTTGTGCTAGCTTCTTGAAACATGACACAATACAATAGTTCTACGTTCTATCTCTAAGGTTTGTTTCCTCTTGATGTAGCCTTAAGCAGAGACTGGCGAATAACTCACTCAATGAAAGGCGTTATTAGGCTGCCAAAAAACTACAGTCTCCTGAAATCACAACATATATTTTTTTCTTCCGACCTTCATGATACTTTCAAGTAATGAGCAGTACACCAGTCAAACTTGGATGCCCAAGTTTCGTTCCCCTAGGTCGAAGCATTCGTTTCCAGGAACAGTTTGAATTTTTAGGTTTCACTGCGTTTTCTCCTATATTGACAGATGCAGTTAGAACTCTAAATCAAACACGGTTTGGGCTAGCTTCTTGAAACTTGACACAATACTATAGTTCTACGTTCTATCTCTAAGGTTTGTTTCCTCTTTAGTAGCTTTAATCAGAGACTGGCGAATAACTCACTCAATGAAAGGCGTTGTTAGGCTGCCAAAAAACTACAGTCTCCTGAAATCACAACATATATTTTTTCTTCCGACCTTCATGATACTTTCAAGTAATGAGCAGTACACCAGTCAAACTTGGATGCCCAAGTTTCGTTACCCTAGGTCGAAGCATTCGTTTGCAGGAACAGTTTGAATTTTTAGGTTTCACTGCGTTTTCTCCTATATTGACAGATGCAGTTAGAACCCTAAATCAAACACGGTTTGGGCTAGCTTCTTGAAACTTGACACAATACAGTAGTTCTACGTTCTATCTCTAAGGTTTGTTTCCTCTTGATGTAGCCTTAAGCAGAGACTGGCGAATAACTCACTCAATGAAAGGCGTTGTTAGGCTGCAAAAAACTACAGTCTCCTGAAATCACAACATATATTTTTTCTTCCGACCTTCATGATACTTTCAAGTAATGAGCAGTACACCAGTCAAACGTGGATGCCCAAGTTTCGTTCCCCTAGGTCGAAGCATTCGTTTGCAGGAACAGTTTGAATTTTTAGGTTTCACTGCATTTTCTCCTATATTGACAGATGCAGTTAGAACCCTAAATCAAACACGGTTTGGGCTAGCTTCTTGAAACTTGACACAATACAGTAGTTCTACGTTCTATCTCTAAGGTTTGTTTCCTCTTGATGTAGCCTTAAGCAGAGACTGGCGAATAGCTCACTCAATGAAAGGCGTTGTTAGGCTGCCAAAAATCTACAGTCTCCTGAAATCACAACATATATTTTTTCTTCCGACCTTCATGATACTTTCAAGTAATGAGCAGTACACCAGTCAAACTTGGATGCCCAAGTTTCGTTCTCCTAGGTCGAAGCATTCCTTTGCAGGAACAGTTTGAATTTTTAGGTTTCACTGCGTTTTCTCCTATATTGACAGATGCAGTTAGAACTCTAAATCAAACACGGTTTGTGCTAGCTTCTTGAAACTTGACACAATACAATAGTTCTACGTTCTATCTCTAAGGTTTGTTTCCTCTTGATGTAGCCTTAAGCAGAGACTGGCGAATAACTCACTCAATGAAAGGCGTTGTTAGGCTGCCAAAGAACTACAGTCTCCTGAAATCACAACATATATTTTTTCTTCCGACCTTCATGATACTTTCAAGTAATGAGCAGATACACCAGTCAAACTTGGATGTTCAAGTTTCGTTCTCCTAGGTCGAAGCATTCGTTTGCAGGAACAGTTTGAATTTTTAGGTTTCACTGCGTTTTCTCCTAAATTGACAGATGCAGTTAGAACTCTAAATCAAACACGGTTTGTGCTAGCTTCTTGAAACTTGACACAATACAATAGTTCTACGTTCTATCTCTAAGGTTTGTTTCCTCTTGATGTAGCCTTAAGCAGGGACTGGCGAATAACTCACTCAATGAAAGGCGTTGTTAGGCTGCCAAAAAACTACAGTCTCCTGAAATCACAACATATATTTTTTCTTCCGACCTTCATGATACTTTCAAGTAATGAGCAGTACACCAGTCAAACTTGGATGCCCAAGTTTCGTTCTCCTAGGTCGAAGCATTCGTTTGCAGGAACAGTTTGAATTTTTAGGTTTCACTGCGTTTTCTCCTAAATTGACAGATGCAGTTAGAACTCTAAATCAAACACGGTTTGTGCTAGCTTCTTGAAACTTGACACAATACAATAGTTCTACGTTCTATCTCTAAGGTTTGTTTCCTCTTGATGTAGCCTTAAGCAGGGACTGGCGAATAACTCACTCAATGAAAGGCGTTGTTAGGCTGCCAAAAAACTACAGTCTCCTGAAATCACAACATATATTTTTTCTTCCGACCTTCATGATACTTTCAAGTAATTGAGCAGTACACCAGTCAAACTTGGATGCCCAAGTTTCGTTCTCCTAGGTCGAAGCATTCGTTTGCAGGAACAGTTTGAATTTGTAGGTTTCACTGCGTTTTCTCCTATATTGACAGATGCAGTTAGAACTCTAAATCAAACACGGTTTGTGCTAGCTTCTGAAACTTGACACAATACAATAGTTCTACGTTCTATCTCTAAGGTTTGTTTCCTCTTGATGTAGCCTTAAGCAGAGACTGGCGAATAACTCACTCAATGAAAGGCGTTGTTAGGCTGCCAAAAAACTACAGTCTCCTGAAATCACAACATATATTTTTTCTTCCGACCTTCATGATACTTTCAAGTAATGAGCAGTACAGCAGTCAAACTTGGATGCCCAAGTTTCGTTCTCCTAGGTCGAAGCATTCGTTTGCAGGAACAGTTTGAATTTTTAGGTTTCACTGCGTTTTCTCCTATATTGACAGATGCAGTTAGAACTCTAAATCAAACACGGTTTGTGCTAGCTTCTTGAAACTTGACACAATACAATAGTTCTACGTTCTATCTCTAAGGTTTGTTTCCTCTTGATGTAGCATTAAGCAGAGACTGGCGAATAACTCACTCAATGAAAGGCGTTGTTAGGCTGCCAAAAAATTACAGTCTCCTGAAATCACAACATATAATTTTCCTTCCGAACTTCATGATACTTTCAAGTAATGAGCAGTACACCAGTCAAACTTGGATGCCCAAGTTTCGTTCCCCTAGGTCGTAGCATTCGTTTGCAGGAACAGTTTGAATTTTTAGGTTTCACTGCGTTTTCTCCTATATTGACAGATGCAGTTAGAACTCTAAATCAAACACGGTTTGTGCTAGCTTCTTGAAACATGACACAATACAATAGTTCTACGTTCTATCTCTAAGGTTTGTTTCCTCTTGATGTAGCCTTAAGCAGAGACTGGCGAATAACTCACTCAATGAAAGGCGTTGTTAGGCTGCCAAAAAACTACAGTCTCTTGAAATCACAACATATATTTTTTCTTCCGACCTTCATGATACTTTCAAGTAATGAGCAGTACACCAGTCAAACTTGGATGCCCAAGTTTCGTTCCCCTAGGTCGAAGCATTCGTTTCCAGGAACAGTTTGAATTTTTAGGTTTCACTGCGTTTTCTCCTATATTGACAGATGCAGTTAGAACTCTAAATCAAACACGGTTTGGGCTAGCTTCTTGAAACTTGACACAATACAATAGTTCTACGTTCTATCTCTAAGGTTTGTTTCCTCTTGATGTAGCCTTAAGCAGAGACTGGCGAATAACTCACTCAATGAAAGGCGTTGTTAGGCTGCCAAAAAACTACAGTCTCCTGAAATCACAACATATATTTTTTCTTCCGACCTTCATGATACTTTCAAGTAATGAGCAGTACACCAGTCAAACTTGGATGCCCAAGTTTCGTTCTCCTAGGTCGAAGCATTCCTTTGCAGGAACAGTTTGAATTTTTAGGTTTCACTGCGTTTTCTCCTATATTGACAGATGCAGTTAGAACTCTAAATCAAACACGGTTTGTGCTAGCTTCTTGAAACTTGACACAATACAATAGTTCTACGTTCTATCTCTAAGGTTTGTTTCCTCTTGATGTAGCCTTAAGCAGAGACTGGCGAATAACTCACTCAATGAAAGGCGTTGTTAGGCTGCCAAAAAACTACAGTCTCCTGAAATCACAACATATATTTTTTCTTCCGACCTTCATGGTACTTTCAAGTAATGAGCAGTACACCAGTCAAACTTGGATGCCCAAGTTTCGTTCTCCTAGGTCGAAGCATTCGTTTGCAGGAACAGTTTGAATTTTTAGGTTTCACTGCGTTTTCTCCTATATTGACAGATGCAGTTAGAACTCTAAATCAAACACGGTTTGTGCTAGCTTCTTGAAACTTGACACAATACAATAGTTCTACGTTCTATCTCTAAGGTTTGTTTCCTCTTGATGTAGCCTTAAGCAGGGACTGGCGAATAACTCACTCAATGAAAGGCGTTGTTAGGCTGCCAAAAAACTACAGTCTCCTGAAATCACAACATATATTTTTTCTTCCGACCTTCATGATACTTTCAAGTAATGAGCAGTACACCAGTCAAACATGGATGCCCAAGTTTCGTTCTCCTAGGTCGAAGCATTCGTTTGCAGGAACAGTTTGAATTTTTAGGTTTCACTGCGTTTTCTCCTATATTGACAGATGCAGTTAGAACTCTAAATCAAACACGGTTTGTGCTAGCTTCTTGAAACTTGACACAATACAATAGTTCTACGTTCTATCTCTAAGGTTTGTTTCCTCTTGATGTAGCCTTAAGCAGAGACTGGCGAATAACTCACTCAATGAAAGGCGTTGTTAGGCAGCCAAAAAATTACAGTCTCCTGAAATCACAACATATAATTTTCCTTCCGACCTTCATGATACTTTCAAGTAATGAGCAGTACACCAGTCAAACTTGGATGCCCAAGTTTCGTTCTCCTAGGTCGTAGCATTCGTTTGCAGGAACAGTTTGAATTTTTAGGTTTCACTGCGTTTTCTCCTATATTGACAGATGCAGTTAGAACTCTAAATCAAACACGGTTTGTGCTAGCTTCTTGAAACATGACACAATACAATAATTCTACGTTCTATCTCTAAGGTTTGTTTCCTCTTGATGTAGCCTTAAGCAGAGACTGGCGAATAACTCACTCAATGAAAGGCGTTGTTAGGCTGCCAAAAAACTACAGTCTCCTGAAATCACAACATATATTTTTTCTTCCGACCTTCATGATACTTTCAAGTAATGAGCAGTACACCAGTCAAACTTGGATGCCCAAGTTTCGTTCCCCTAGGTCGAAGCATTCGTTTCCAGGAACAGTTTGAATTTTTAGGTTTCACTGCGTTTTCTCCTATATTGACAGATGCAGTTAGAACTCTAAATCAAACACGGTTTGGGCTAGCTTCTTGAAACTTGACACAATACAATAGTTCTACGTTCTATCTCTAAGGTTTGTTTCCTCTTTAGTAGCTTTAAGCAGAGACTGGCGAATAACTCACTCAATGAAAGGCGTTGTTAGGCTGCCAAAAAACTACAGTCTCCTGAAATCACAACATATATTTTTTCTTCCGACCTTCATGATACTTTCAAGTAATGAGCAGTACACCAGTCAAACTTGGATGCCCAAGTTTCGTTCTCCTAGGTCGAAGCATTCGTTTGCAGGAACAGTTTGAATTTGTAGGTTTCACTGCGTTTTCTCCTATATTGACAGATGCAGTTAGAACTCTAAATCAAACACAGTTTGTGCTAGCTTCTTGAAACTTGACACAATACAATAGTTCTACGTTCTATCTCTAAGGTTTGTTTCCTCTTGATGTAGCCTTAAGCAGAGACTGGCGAATAACTCACTCAATGAAAGGCGTTGTTAGGCTGCCAAAAAACTACAGTCTCCTGAAATCACAACATATATTTTTTCTTCCGACCTTCATGATACTTTCAAGTAATGAGCAGTACAGCAGTCAAACTTGGATGCCCAAGTTTCGTTCTCCTAGGTCGAAGCATTCGTTTGCAGGAACAGTTTGAATTTTTAGGTTTCACTGCGTTTTCTCCTATATTGACAGATGCAGTTAGAACTCTAAATCAAACACGGTTTGTGCTAGCTTCTTGAAACTTGACACAATACAATAGTTCTACGTTCTATCTCTAAGGTTTGTTTCCTCTTGATGTAGCATTAAGCAGAGACTGGCGAATAACTCACTCAATGAAAGGCGTTGTTAGGCTGCCAAAAAATTACAGTCTCCTGAAATCACAACATATAATTTTCCTTCCGAACTTCATGATACTTTCAAGTAATGAGCAGTACACCAGTCAAACTTGGATGCCCAAGTTTCGTTCCCCTAGGTCGTAGCATTCGTTTGCAGGAACAGTTTGAATTTTTAGGTTTCACTGCGTTTTCTCCTATATTGACAGATGCAGTTAGAACTCTAAATCAAACACGGTTTGTGCTAGCTTCTTGAAACATGACACAATACAATAGTTCTACGTTCTATCTCTAAGGTTTGTTTCCTCTTGATGTAGCCTTAAGCAGAGACTGGCGAATAACTCACTCAATGAAAGGCGTTGTTAGGCTGCCAAAAAACTACAGTCTCTTGAAATCACAACATATATTTTTTCTTCCGACCTTCATGATACTTTCAAGTAATGAGCAGTACACCAGTCAAACTTGGATGCCCAAGTTTCGTTCCCCTAGGTCGAAGCATTCGTTTCCAGGAACAGTTTGAATTTTTAGGTTTCACTGCGTTTTCTCCTATATTGACAGATGCAGTTAGAACTCTAAATCAAACACGGTTTGGGCTAGCTTCTTGAAACTTGACACAATACAATAGTTCTACGTTCTATCTCTAAGGTTTGTTTCCTCTTGATGTAGCCTTAAGCAGAGACTGGCGAATAACTCACTCAATGAAAGGCGTTGTTAGGCTGCCAAAAAACTACAGTCTCCTGAAATCACAACATATATTTTTTCTTCCGACCTTCATGATACTTTCAAGTAATGAGCAGTACACCAGTCAAACTTGGATGCCCAAGTTTCGTTCTCCTAGGTCGAAGCATTCCTTTGCAGGAACAGTTTGAATTTTTAGGTTTCACTGCGTTTTCTCCTATATTGACAGATGCAGTTAGAACTCTAAATCAAACACGGTTTGTGCTAGCTTCTTGAAACTTGACACAATACAATAGTTCTACGTTCTATCTCTAAGGTTTGTTTCCTCTTGATGTAGCCTTAAGCAGAGACTGGCGAATAACTCACTCAATGAAAGGCGTTGTTAGGCTGCCAAAAAACTACAGTCTCCTAAAATCACAACATATATTTTTTCTTCCGACCTTCATGGTACTTTCAAGTAATGAGCAGTACACCAGTCAAACTTGGATGCCCAAGTTTCGTTCTCCTAGGTCGAAGCATTCGTTTGCAGGAACAGTTTGAATTTTTAGGTTTCACTGTGTTTTCTCCTATATTGACAGATGCAGTTAGAACTCTAAATCAAACACGGTTTGTGCTAGCTTCTTGAAACTTGACACAATACAATAGTTCTACGTTCTATCTCTAAGGTTTGTTTCCTCTTGATGTAGCCTTAAGCAGGGACTGGCGAATAACTCACTCACTGAAAGGCGTTGTTAGGCTGCCAAAAAACTACAGTCTCCTGAAATCACAACATATATTTTTTCTTCCGACCTTCATGATACTTTCAAGTAATGAGCAGTACACCAGTCAAACTTGGATGCCCAAGTTTCGTTCTCCTAGGTCGAAGCATTCGTTTGCAGGAACAGTTTGAATTATTAGGTTTCACTGCGTTTTCTCCTATATTGACAGATGCAGTTAGAACTCTAAATCAAACACGGTTTGTGCTAGCTTCTTGAAACTTGACACAATACAATAGTTCTACGTTCTATCTCTAAGGTTTGTTTCCTCTTGATGTAGCCTTAAGCAGAGACTGGCGAATAACTCACTCAATGAAAGGCGTTGTTAGGCTGCCAAAAAATTACAGTCTCCTGAAATCACAACATATAATTTTCCTTCCGACCTTCATGATACTTTCAAGTAATGAGCAGTACACCAGTCAAACTTGGATGCCCAAGTTTCGTTCTCCTAGGTCGTAGCATTCGTTTGCAGGAACAGTTTGAATTTTTAGGTTTCACTGCGTTTTCTCCTATATTGACAGATGCAGTTAGAACTCTAAATCAAACACGGTTTGTGCTAGCTTCTTGAAACATGACACAATACAATAGTTCTACGTTCTATCTCTAAGGTTTGTTTCCTCTTGATGTAGCCTTAAGCAGAGACTGGCGAATAACTCACTCAATGAAAGGCGTTATTAGGCTGCCAAAAAACTACAGTCTCCTGAAATCACAACATATATTTTTTCTTCCGACCTTCATGATACTTTCAAGTAATGAGCAGTACACCAGTCAAACTTGGATGCCCAAGTTTCGTTCCCCTAGGTCGAAGCATTCGTTTCCAGGAACAGTTTGAATTTTTAGGTTTCACTGCGTTTTCTCCTATATTGACAGATGCAGTTAGAACTCTAAATCAAACACGGTTTGGGCTAGCTTCTTGAAACTTGACACAATACTATAGTTCTACGTTCTATCTCTAAGGTTTGTTTCCTCTTTAGTAGCTTTAATCAGAGACTGGCGAATAACTCACTCAATGAAAGGCGTTGTTAGGCTGCCAAAAAACTACAGTCTCCTGAAATCACAACATATATTTTTTCTTCCGACCTTCATGATACTTTCAAGTAATGAGCAGTACACCAGTCAAACTTGGATGCCCAAGTTTCGTTCCCCTAGGTCGAAGCATTCGTTTGCAGGAACAGTTTGAATTTTTAGGTTTCACTGCGTTTTCTCCTATATTGACAGATGCAGTTAGAACCCTAAATCAAACACGGTTTGGGCTAGCTTCTTGAAACTTGACACAATACAGTAGTTCTACGTTCTATCTCTAAGGTTTGTTTCCTCTTGATGTAGCCTTAAGCAGAGACTGGCGAATAACTCACTCAATGAAAGGCGTTGTTAGGCTGCCAAAAAACTACAGTCTCCTGAAATCACAACATATATTTTTTCTTCCGACCTTCATGATACTTTCAAGTAATGAGCAGTACACCAGTCAAACGTGGATGCCCAAGTTTCGTTCCCCTAGGTCGAAGCATTCGTTTGCAGGAACAGTTTGAATTTTTAGGTTTCACTGCATTTTCTCCTATATTGACAGATGCAGTTAGAACCCTAAATCAAACACGGTTTGGGCTAGCTTCTTGAAACTTGACACAATACAGTAGTTCTACGTTCTATCTCTAAGGTTTGTTTCCTCTTGATGTAGCCTTAAGCAGAGACTGGCGAATAGCTCACTCAATGAAAGGCGTTGTTAGGCTGCCAAAAATCTACAGTCTCCTGAAATCACAACATATATTTTTTCTTCCGACCTTCATGATACTTTCAAGTAATGAGCAGTACACCAGTCAAACTTGGATGCCCAAGTTTCGTTCTCCTAGGTCGAAGCATTCCTTTGCAGGAACAGTTTGAATTTTTAGGTTTCACTGCGTTTTCTCCTATATTGACAGATGCAGTTAGAACTCTAAATCAAACACGGTTTGTGCTAGCTTCTTGAAACTTGACACAATACAATAGTTCTACGTTCTATCTCTAAGGTTTGTTTCCTCTTGATGTAGCCTTAAGCAGAGACTGGCGAATAACTCACTCAATGAAAGGCGTTGTTAGGCTGCCAAAGAACTACAGTCTCCTGAAATCACAACATATATTTTTTCTTCCGACCTTCATGATACTTTCAAGTAATGAGCAGTACACCAGTCAAACTTGGATGTTCAAGTTTCGTTCTCCTAGGTCGAAGCATTCGTTTGCAGGAACAGTTTGAATTTTTAGGTTTCACTGCGTTTTCTCCTAAATTGACAGATGCAGTTAGAACTCTAAATCAAACACGGTTTGTGCTAGCTTCTTGAAACTTGACACAATACAATAGTTCTACGTTCTATCTCTAAGGTTTGTTTCCTCTTGATGTAGCCTTAAGCAGGGACTGGCGAATAACTCACTCAATGAAAGGCGTTGTTAGGCTGCCAAAAAACTACAGTCTCCTGAAATCACAACATATATTTTTTCTTCCGACCTTCATGATACTTTCAAGTAATGAGCAGTACACCAGTCAAACTTGGATGCCCAAGTTTCGTTCTCCTAGGTCGAAGCATTCGTTTGCAGGAACAGTTTGAATTTGTAGGTTTCACTGCATTTTCTCCTATATTGACAGATGCAGTTAGAACTCTAAATCAAACACGGTTTGTGCTAGCTTCTTGAAACTTGACACAATACAATAGTTCTACGTTCTATCTCTAAGGTTTGTTTCCTCTTGATGTAGCCTTAAGCAGAGACTGGCGAATAACTCACTCAATGAAAGGCGTTGTTAGGCTGCCAAAAAACTACAGTCTCCTGAAATCACAACATATATTTTTTCTTCCGACCTTCATGATACTTTCAAGTAATGAGCAGTACACCAGTCAAACTTGGATGCCCAAGTTTCGTTCTCCTAGGTCGAAGCATTCGTTTGCAGGAACAGTTTGAATTTTTAGGTTTCACTGCGTTTTCTCCTAAATTGACAGATGCAGTTAGAACTCTAAATCAAACACGGTTTCTGCTAGCATCTTGAAACTTGACACAATACAATAGTTCTACGTTCTATCACTAAGGTTTGTTTCCTCTTGATGTAGCCTTAAGCAGAGACTGGCGAATAACTCACTCAATGAAAGGCGTTGTTAGGCTGCCAAAAAACTACAGTCTCCTGAAATCACAACATATATTTTTTCTTCCGACCTTCATGATACTTTCAAGTAATGACCAGTACACCAGTCAAACTTGGATGCCCAAGTTTCGTTCCCCTAGGTCGAAGCATTCGTTTGCAGGAACAGTTTGAATTTTTAGGTTTCACTGCGTTTTCTACTATATTGACAGATGCAGTTAGAACTCTAAATCAAACACGGTTTGTGCTAGCTTCTTGAAACTTGACACAATACAATAGTTCTACGTTCTATCTCTAAGGTTTGTTTCCTCTTGATGTAGCCTTAAGCAGAGACTGGCGAATAACTCACTCAATGAAAGGCGTTGTTAGGCTGCCAAAAAACTACAGTCTCCTGAAATCACAACATATATTTTTTCTTCCGACCTTCATGATACTTTCAAGTAATGAGCAGTACACCAGTCAAACTTGGATGCCCAAGTTTCGTTCTCCTAGGTCGAAGCATTCCTTTGCAGGAACAGTTTGAATTTTTAGGTTTCACTGCGTTTTCTCCTATATTGACAGATGCAGTTAGAACTCTAAATCAAACACGGTTTGTGCTAGCTTCTTGAAACTTGACACAATACAATAGTTCTACGTTCTATCTCTAAGGTTTGTTTCCTCTTCATGTAGCCTTAAGCAGAGACTGGTGAATAACTCACTCAATGAAAGGCGTTGTTAGGCTGCCAAAAAACTACAGTCTCCTGAAATCACAACATATATTTTTTCTTCCGACCTTCATGATACTTTCAAGTAATGAGCAGTACACCAGTCAAACTTGGATGCCCAAGTTTCGTTCTCCTAGGTCGAAGCATTCGTTTGCAGGAACAGTTTGAATTTTTAGGTTTCACTGCGTTTTCTCCTAAATTGACAGATGCAGTTAGAACTCTAAATCAAACACGGTTTGTGCTAGCTTCTTGAAACTTGACACAATACAATAGTTCTACGTTCTATCTCTAAGGTTTGTTTCCTCTTGATGTAGCCTTAAGCAGGGACTGGCGAATAACTCACTCAATGAAAGGCGTTGTTAGGCTGCCAAAAAACTACAGTCTCCTGAAATCACAACATATATTTTTTCTTCCGACCTTCATGATACTTTCAAGTAATGAGCAGTACACCAGTCAAACTTGGATGCCCAAGTTTCGTTCTCCTAGGTCGAAGCATTCGTTTGCAGGAACAGTTTGAATTTGTAGGTTTCACTGCGTTTTCTCCTATATTGACAGATGCAGTTAGAACTCTAAATCAAACACGGTTTGTGCTAGCTTCTTGAAACTTGACACAATACAATAGTTCTACGTTCTATCTCTAAGGTTTGTTTCCTCTTGATGTAGCCTTAAGCAGAGACTGGCGAATAACTCATTCAATGAAAGGCGTTGTTAGGCTGCCAAAAAACTACAGTCTCCTGAAATCACAACATATATTTTTTCTTCCGACCTTCATGATACTTTCAAGTAATGAGCAGTACACCAGTCAAACTTGGATGCCCAAGTTTCGTTCTCCTAGGTCGAAGCATTCGTTTGCAGAAACAGTTTGAATTTTTAGGTTTCACTGCGTTTTCTCCTATATTGACAGATGCAGTTAGAACTCTAAATCAAACACGGTTTGTGCTAGCTTCTTGAAACTTGACACAATACAATAGTTCTACGTTCTATCTCTAAGGTTTGTTTCCTCTTGATGTAGCCTTAAGCAGAGACTGGCGAATAACTCACTCAATGAAAGGCGTTGTTAGGCTGCCAAAAAACTACAGTCTCCTGAAATCACAACATATATTTTTTCTTCCGACCTTCATGATACTTTCAAGTAATGAGCAGTACACCAGTCAAACTTGGATGCCCAAGTTTCGTTCTCCTAGGTCGAAGCATTCGTTTGCAGGAACAGTTTGAATTTTTAGGTTTCACTGCGTTTTCTCCTATATTGACAGATGCAGTTAGAACTCTAAATCAAACACGGTTTGTGCTAGCTTCTTGAAACTTGACACAATACAATAGTTCTACGTTCTATCTCTAAGGTTTGTTTCCTCTTGATGTAGCCTTAAGCAGAGACTGGCGAATAACTCACTCAATGAAAGGCGTTGTTAGGCTGCCAAAAAATTACAGTCTCCTGAAATCACAACATATAATTTTCCTTCCGACCTTCATGATACTTTCAAGTAATGAGCAGTACACCAGTCAAACTTGGATGCCCAAGTTTCGTTCTCCTAGGTCGAAGGATTCGTTTGCAGGAACAGTTTGAATTTTTAGATTTCACTGCGTTTTCTCCTATATTGACAGATGCAGTTAGAACTCTAAATCAAACACGGTTTGTGCTAGCTTCTTGAAACTTGACACAATACAATAGTTCTACGTTCTATCTCTAAGGTTTGTTTCCTCTTGATGTAGCCTTAAGCAGAGACTGGCGAATAACTCACTCAATGAAAGGGGTTGTTAGGCTGCCAAAAAATTACAGTCTCCTGAAATCACAACTTATAATTTTCCTTCCGACCTTCATGATACTTTCAAGTAATGAGCAGTACACCAGTCAAACTTGGATGCCCAAGTTTCGTTCTCCTAGGTCGTAGCATTCGTTTGCAGGAACAGTTTGAATTTTTAGGTTTCACTGCGTTTTCTCCTATATTGACAGATGCAGTTAGAACTCTAAATCAAACACGGTTTGGGCTAGCTTCTTGAAACTTGACACAATACAATAGTTCTACGTTCTATCTCTAAGGTTTGTTTCCTCTTTAGTAGCTTTAAGCAGAGACTGGCGAATAACTCACTCAATGAAAGGCGTTGTTAGGCTTCCAAAAAACTACAGTCTCCTGAAATCACAACATATATTTTTTCTTCCGAACTTCATGATACTTTCAAGTAATGAGCAGTACACCAGTCAAACTTGGATGCCCAAGTTTCGTTCCCCTAGGTAGAAGCATTCGTTTGCAGGAACAGTTTGAATTTTTAGGTTTCACTGCGTTTTCTCCTATATTGACAGATGCAGTTAGAACCCTAAATCAAACACGGTTTGGGCTAGCTTCTTGAAACTTGACACAATACAGTAGTTCTACGTTCTATCTCTAAGGTTTGTTTCCTCTTGATGTAGCCTTAAGCAGAGACTGGCGAATAACTCACTCAATGAAAGGCGTTGTTAGGCTGCCAAAAATCTACAGTCTCCTGAAATCACAACATATATTTTTTCTTCCGACCTTCATGATACTTTCAAGTAATGAGCAGTACACCAGTCAAACTTGGATGCCCAAGTTTCGTTCTCCTAGGTCGAAGCATTCCTTTGCAGGAACAGTTTGAATTTTTAGGTTTCACTGCGTTTTCTCCTATATTGACAGATGCAGTTAGAACTCTAAATCAAACACGGTTTGTGCTAGCTTCTTGAAACTTGACACAATACAATAGTTCTACGTTCTATCTCTAAGGTTTGTTTCCTCTTGATGTAGCCTTAAGCAGAGACTGGCGAATAACTCACTCAATGAAAGGCGTTGTTAGGCTGCCAAAAAACTACAGTCTCCTGAAATCACAACATATATTTTTTCTTCCGACCTTCATGATACTTTCAAGTAATGAGCAGTACACCAGTCAAACTTGGATGCCCAAGTTTCGTTCTCCTAGGTCGAAGCATTCGTTTGCAGGAACAGTTTGAATTTTTAGGTTTCACTGCGTTTTCTCCTATACTGACAGATGCAGTTAGAACTCTAAATCAAACACGGTTTGTGCTAGCTTCTTGAAACTTGACACAATACAATAGTTCTACGTTCTATCTCTAAGGTTTGTTTCCTCTTGATGTAGCCTTAAGCAGAGACTGGCGAATAACTCACTCAATGAAAGGCGTTGTTAGGCTGCCAAAAATCTACAGTCTCCTGAAATCACAACATATATTTTTTCTTCCGACCTTCATGATACTTTCAAGTAATGAGCAGTACACCAGTCAAACTTGGATGCCCAAGTTTCGTTCTCCTAGGTCGAAGCATTCCTTTGCAGGAACAGTTTGAATTTTTAGGTTTCACTGCGTTTTCTCCTATATTGACAGATGCAGTTAGAACTCTAAATCAAACACGGTTTGTGCTAGCTTCTTGAAACTTGACACAATACAATAGTTCTACGTTCTATCTCTAAGGTTTGTTTCCTCTTGATGTAGCCTTAAGCAGAGACTGGTGAATAACTCACTCAATGAAAGGCGTTGTTAGGCTGCCAAAAAACTACAGTCTCCTGAAATCACAACATATATTTTTTCTTCCGACCTTCATGATACTTTCAAGTAATGAGCAGTACACCAGTCAAACTTGGATGCCCAAGTTTCGTTCTCCTAGGTCGAAGCATTCGTTTGCAGGAACAGTTTGAATTTTTAGGTTTCACTGCGTTTTCTCCTAAATTGACAGATGCAGTTAGAACTCTAAATCAAACACGGTTTGTGCTAGCTTCTTGAAACTTGACACAATACAATAGTTCTACGTTCTATCTCTAAGGTTTGTTTCCTCTTGATGTAGCCTTAAGCAGGGACTGGCGAATAACTCACTCAATGAAAGGCGTTGTTAGGCTGCCAAAAAACTACAGTCTCCTGAAATCACAACATATATTTTTTCTTCCGACCTTCATGATACTTTCAAGTAATGAGCAGTACACCAGTCAAACTTGGATGCCCAAGTTTCGTTCTCCTAGGTCGAAGCATTCGTTTGCAGGAACAGTTTGAATTTGTAGGTTTCACTGCGTTTTCTCCTATATTGACAGATGCAGTTAGAACTCTAAATCAAACACGGTTTGTGCTAGCTTCTTGAAACTTGACACAATACAATAGTTCTACGTTCTATCTCTAAGGTTTGTTTACTCTTGATGTAGCCTTAAGCAGAGACTGGCGAATAACTCATTCAATGAAAGGCGTTGTTAGGCTGCCAAAAAACTACAGTCTCCTGAAATCACAACATATATTTTTTCTTCCGAACTTCATGATACTTTCAAGTAATGAGCAGTACACCAGTCAAACTTGGATGCCCAAGTTTCGTTCTCCTAGGTCGAAGCATTCGTTTGCAGAAACAGTTTGAATTTTTAGGTTTCACTGCGTTTTCTCCTATATTGACAGATGCAGTTAGAACTCTAAATCAAACACGGTTTGTGCTAGCTTCTTGAAACTTGACACAATACAATAGTTCTACGTTCTATCTCTAAGGTTTGTTTCCTCTTGATGTAGCCTTAAGCAGAGACTGGCGAATATCACTCAATGAAAGGCGTTGTTAGGCTGGTAAAAAAAACTACAGTCTCCTGAAATCACAACATATATTTTTTCTTCCGACCTTCATGATACTTTCAAGTAATGAGCAGTACACCAGTCAAACTTGGATGCCCAAGTTTCGTTCTCCTAGGTCGAAGCATTCGTTTGCAGGAACAGTTTGAATTTTTAGGTTTCACTGCGTTTTCTCCTATATTGACAGATGCAGTTAGAACTCTAAATCAAACACGGTTTGTGCTAGCTTCTTGAAACTTGACACAATACAATAGTTCTACGTTCTATCTCTAAGGTTTGTTTCCTCTTGATGTAGCCTTAAGCAGAGACTGGCGAATAACTCACTCAATGAAAGGCGTTGTTAGGCTGCCAAAAAACTACAGTCTCCTGAAATCACAACATATATTTTTTCTTCCGACCTTCATGATACTTTCAAGTAATGAGCAGTACACCAGTCAAACGTGGATGCCCAAGTTTCGTTCTCCTAGGTCGAAGCATTCGTTTGCAGGAACAGTTTGAATTTTTAGGTTTCACTGCGTTTTCTCCTAAATTGACAGATGCAGTTAGAACTCTAAATCAAACACGGTTTGTGCTAGCTTCTTGAAACTTGACACAATACAATAGTTCTACGTTCTATCTCTAAGGTTTGTTTCCTCTTGTTGTAGCCTTAAGCAGGGACTGGCGAATAACTCACTCAATGAAAGGCGTTGTTAGGCTGCCAAAAAACTACAGTCTCCTGAAATCACAACATATATTTTTTCTTCCGACCTTCATGATACTTTCAAGTAATGAGCAGTACACCAGTCAAACTTGGATGCCCAAGTTTCGTTCTCCTAGGTCGAAGCATTCGTTTTGCAGGAACAGTTTGAATTTGTAGGTTTCACTGCGTTTTCTCCTATATTGACAGATGCAGTTAGAACTCTAAATCAAACACGGTTTGTGCTAGCTTCTTGAAACTTGACACAATACAATAGTTCTACGTTCTATCTCTAAGGTTTGTTTCCTCTTGATGTAGCCTTAAGCAGAGACTGGCGAATAACTCACTCAATGAAAGGGGTTGTTAGGCTGCCAAAAAACTACAGTCTCCTGAAATCACAACATATATTTTTTCTTCCGACCTTCATGATACTTTCAAGTAATGAGCAGTACACCAGTCAAACTTGGATGCCCAAGTTTCGTTCTCCTAGGTCGAAGCATTCGTTTGCAGGAACAGTTTGAATTTTTAGGTTTCACTGCGTTTTCTCCTAAATTGACAGATGCAGTTAGAACTCTAAATCAAACACGGTTTGTGCTAGCTTCTTGAAACTTGACACAATACAATAGTTCTACGTTCTATCTCTAAGGTTTGTTTCCTCTTGATGTAGCCTTAAGCAGGGACTGGCGAATAACTCACTCAATGAAAGGCGTTGTTAGGCTGCCAAAAAACTACAGTCTCCTGAAATCACAACATATATTTTTTCTTCCGACCTTCATGATACTTTCAAGTAATGAGCAGTACACCAGTCAAACTTGGATGCCCAAGTTTCGTTCTCCTAGGTCGAAGCATTCGTTTGCAGGAACAGTTTGAATTTGTAGGTTTCACTGCCTTTTCTCCTATATTGACAGATGCAGTTAGAACTCTAAATCAAACACGGTTTGTGCTAGCTTCTTGAAACTTGACACAATACAATAGTTCTACGTTCTATCTCTAAGGTTTGTTTCCTCTTGATGTAGCCTTAAGCAGAGACTGGCGAATAACTCACTCAATGAAAGGCGTTGTTAGGCTGCCAAAAAACTACAGTCTCCTGAAATCACAACATATATTTTTTCTTCCGACCTTCATGATACTTTCAAGTAATGAGCAGTACACCAGTCAAACTTGGATGCCCAAGTTTCGTTCTCCTAGGTCGAAGCATTCGTTTGCAGGAACAGTTTGAATTTTTAGGTTTCACTGCGTTTTCTCCTATATTGACAGATGCAGTTAGAACTCTAAATCAAACACGGTTTGTGCTCGCTTCTTGAAACTTGACACAATACAATAGTTCTACGTTCTATCTCTAAGGTTTGTTTCCTCTTGATGTAGCCTTAAGCAGAGACTGGCGAATAACTCACTCAATGAAAGGCGTTGTTAGGCTGCCAAAAAACTACAGTCTCCTGAAATCACAACATATATTTTTTCTTCCAACCTTCATGATACTTTCAAGTAATGAGCAGTACACCAGTCAAACTTGGATGCCCAAGTTTCGTTCTCCTAGGTCGAAGCATTCGTTTGCAGGAACAGTTTGAATTTTTAGGTTTCACTGCGTTTTCTCCTATATTGACAGATGCAGTTAGAACTCTAAATCAAACACGGTTTGTGCTAGCTTGTTGAAACTTGACACAATACAATAGTTCTACGTTCTATCTCTAAGGTTTGTTTCCTCTTGATGTAGCCTTAAGCAGAGACTGGCGAATAACTCACTCAATGAAAGGCGTTGTTAGGCTGCCAAAAATTACAGTCTCCTGAAATCACAACATATAATTTTCCTTCCGACCTTTATGATACTTTCAAGTAATGAGCAGTACACCAGTCAAACTTGGATGCCCAAGTTTCGTTCTCCTAGGTCGAAGGATTCGTTTGTAGGAACAGTTTGAATTTTTAGGTTTCACTGCGTTTTCTCCTATATTGACAGATGCAGTTAGAACTCTAAATCAAACACGGTTTGTGCTAGCTTCTTGAAACTTGACACAATACAATAGTTCTACGTTCTATCTCTAAGGTTTGTTTCCTCTTGATGTATCCTTAAGCAGAGACTGGCGAATAACTCACTCAATGAAAGGCGTTGTTAGGCTGCCAAAAAACTACAGTCTCCTGAAATCACAACATATATTTTTTCTTCCGACCTTCATGATACTTTCAAGTAATGAGCAGTACACCAGTCAAACTTGGATGCCCAAGTTTCGTTCCCCTAGGTCGAAGCATTCGTTTGCAGGAACAGTTTGAATTTTTAGGTTTCACTGCGTTTTCTCCTATATTGACAGATGCAGTTAGAACCCTAAATCAAACACGGTTTGGGCTAGCTTCTTGAAACTTGACACAATACAGTAGTTCTACGTTCTATCTCTAAGGTTTGTTTCCTCTTGATGTAGCCTTAAGCAGAGACTGGCGAATAACTCACTCAATGAAAGGCGTTGTTAGGCTGCCAAAAAACTACAGTCTCCTGAAATCACAACAATATATTTTTTCTTCCGACCTTCATGATACTTTCAAGTAATGAGCAGTACACCAGTCAAACTTGGATGCCCAAGTTTCGTTCTCCTAGGTCGAAGCATTCGTTTTGCAGGAACAGTTTGAATTTTTAGGTTTCACTGCGTTTTCTCCTATATTGACAGATGCAGTTAGAACTCTAAATCAAACACGGTTTGTGCTAGCTTCTTGAAACTTGACACAATACAATAGTTTCTACGTTCTATCTCTAAGGTTTGTTTCCTCTTCATGTAGCCTTAAGCAGAGACTGGTGAATAACTCACTCAATGAAAGGCGTTGTTAGGCTGCCAAAAAACTACAGTCTCCTGAAATCACAACATATATTTTTTCTTCCGACCTTCATGATACTTTCAAGTAATGAGCAGTACACCAGTCAAACTTGGATGCCCAAGTTTCGTTCTCCTAGGTCGAAGCATTCGTTTGCAGGAACAGTTTGAATTTTTAGGTTTCACTGCGTTTTCTCCTAAATTGACAGATGCAGTTAGAACTCTAAATCAAACACGGTTTGTGCTAGCTTCTTGAAACTTGACACAATACAATAGTTCTACGTTCTATCTCTAAGGTTTGTTTCCTCTTGATGTAGCCTTAAGCAGGGACTGGCGAATAACTCACTCAATGAAAGGCGTTGTTAGGCTGCCAAAAAACTACAGTCTCCTGAAATCACAACATATATTTTTTCTTCCGACCTTCATGATACTTTCAAGTAATGAGCAGTACACCAGTCAAACTTGGATGCCCAAGTTTCGTTCTCCTAGGTCGAAGCATTCGTTTGCAGGAACAGTTTGAATTTGTAGGTTTCACTGCGTTTTCTCCTATATTGACAGATGCAGTTAGAACTCTAAATCAAACACGGTTTGTGCTAGCTTCTTGAAACTTGACACAATACAATAGTTCTACGTTCTATCTCTAAGGTTTGTTTCCTCTTGATGTAGCCTTAAGCAGAGACTGGCGAATAACTCATTCAATGAAAGGCGTTGTTAGGCTGCCAAAAAACTACAGTCTCCTGAAATCACAACATATATTTTTTCTTCCGACCTTCATGATACTTTCAAGTAATGAGCAGTACACCAGTCAAACTTGGATGCCCAAGTTTCGTTCTCCTAGGTCGAAGCATTCGTTTGCAGAAACAGTTTGAATTTTTAGGTTTCACTGCGTTTTCTCCTATATTGACAGATGCAGTTAGAACTCTAAATCAAACACGGTTTGTGCTAGCTTCTTGAAACTTGACACAATACAATAGTTCTACGTTCTATCTCTAAGGTTTGTTTCCTCTTGATGTAGCCTTAAGCAGAGACTGGCGAATAACTCACTCAATGAAAGGCGTTGTTAGGCTGCCAAAAAACTACAGTCTCCTGAAATCACAACATATATTTTTTCTTCCGACCTTCATGATACTTTCAAGTAATGAGCAGTACACCAGTCAAACTTGGATGCCCAAGTTTCGTTCTCCTAGGTCGAAGCATTCGTTTGCAGGAACAGTTTGAATTTTTAGGTTTCACTGCGTTTTCTCCTATATTGACAGATGCAGTTAGAACTCTAAATCAAACACGGTTTGTGCTAGCTTCTTGAAACTTGACACAATACAATAGTTCTACGTTCTATCTCTAAGGTTTGTTTCCTCTTGATGTAGCCTTAAGCAGAGACTGGCGAATAACTCACTCAATGAAAGGCGTTGTTAGGCTGCCAAAAAATTACAGTCTCCTGAAATCACAACATATAATTTTCCTTCCGACCTTCATGATACTTTCAAGTAATGAGCAGTACACCAGTCAAACTTGGATGCCCAAGTTTCGTTCTCCTAGGTCGAAGGATTCGTTTGCAGGAACAGTTTGAATTTTTAGGTTTCACTGCGTTTTCTCCTATATTGACAGATGCAGTTAGAACTCTAAATCAAACACGGTTTGTGCTAGCTTCTTGAAACTTGACACAATACAATAGTTCTACGTTCTATCTCTAAGGTTTGTTTTCTCTTGATGTAGCCTTAAGCAGAGACTGGCGAATAACTCACTCAATGAAAGGGGTTGTTAGGCTGCCAAAAAATTACAGTCTCCTGAAATCACAACTTATAATTTTCCTTCCGACCTTCATGATACTTTCAAGTAATGAGCAGTACACCAGTCAAACTTGGATGCCCAAGTTTCGTTCTCCTAGGTCGTAGCATTCGTTTGCAGGAACAGTTTGAATTTTTAGGTTTCACTGCGTTTTCTCCTATATTGACAGATGCAGTTAGAACTCTAAATCAAACACGGTTTGGGCTAGCTTCTTGAAACTTGACACAATACAATAGTTCTACGTTCTATCTCTAAGGTTTGTTTCCTCTTTAGTAGCTTTAAGCAGAGACTGGCGAATAACTCACTCAATGAAAGGCGTTGTTAGGCTTCCAAAAAACTACAGTCTCCTGAAATCACAACATATATTTTTTCTTCCGAACTTCATGATACTTTCAAGTAATGAGCAGTACACCAGTCAAACTTGGATGCCCAAGTTTCGTTCCCCTAGGTAGAAGCATTCGTTTGCAGGAACAGTTTGAATTTTTAGGTTTCACTGCGTTTTCTCCTATATTGACAGATGCAGTTAGAACCCTAAATCAAACACGGTTTGGGCTAGCTTCTTGAAACTTGACACAATACAGTAGTTCTACGTTCTATCTCTAAGGTTTGTTTCCTCTTGATGTAGCCTTAAGCAGAGACTGGCGAATAACTCACTCAATGAAAGGCGTTGTTAGGCTGCCAAAAATCTACAGTCTCCTGAAATCACAACATATATTTTTTCTTCCGACCTTCATGATACTTTCAAGTAATGAGCAGTACACCAGTCAAACTTGGATGCCCAAGTTTCGTTCTCCTAGGTCGAAGCATTCCTTTGCAGGAACAGTTTGAATTTTTAGGTTTCACTGCGTTTTCTCCTATATTGACAGATGCAGTTAGAACTCTAAATCAAACACGGTTTGTGCTAGCTTCTTGAAACTTGACACAATACAATAGTTCTACGTTCTATCTCTAAGGTTTGTTTCCTCTTGATGTAGCCTTAAGCAGAGACTGGCGAATAACTCACTCAATGAAAGGCGTTGTTAGGCTGCCAAAAAACTACAGTCTCCTGAAATCACAACATATATTTTTTCTTCCGACCTTCATGATACTTTCAAGTAATGAGCAGTACACCAGTCAAACTTGGATGCCCAAGTTTCGTTCTCCTAGGTCGAAGCATTCGTTTGCAGGAACAGTTTGAATTTTTAGGTTTCACTGCGTTTTCTCCTATACTGACAGATGCAGTTAGAACTCTAAATCAAACACGGTTTGTGCTAGCTTCTTGAAACTTGACACAATACAATAGTTCTACGTTCTATCTCTAAGGTTTGTTTCCTCTTGATGTAGCCTTAAGCAGAGACTGGCGAATAACTCACTCAATGAAAGGCGTTGTTAGGCTGCCAAAAATCTACAGTCTCCTGAAATCACAACATATATTTTTTCTTCCGACCTTCATGATACTTTCAAGTAATGAGCAGTACACCAGTCAAACTTGGATGCCCAAGTTTCGTTCTCCTAGGTCGAAGCATTCCTTTGCAGGAACAGTTTGAATTTTTAGGTTTCACTGCGTTTTCTCCTATATTGACAGATGCAGTTAGAACTCTAAATCAAACACGGTTTGTGCTAGCTTCTTGAAACTTGACACAATACAATAGTTCTACGTTCTATCTCTAAGGTTTGTTTCCTCTTGATGTAGCCTTAAGCAGAGACTGGTGAATAACTCACTCAATGAAAGGCGTTGTTAGGCTGCCAAAAAACTACAGTCTCCTGAAATCACAACATATATTTTTTCTTCCGACCTTCATGATACTTTCAAGTAATGAGCAGTACACCAGTCAAACTTGGATGCCCAAGTTTCGTTCTCCTAGGTCGAAGCATTCGTTTGCAGGAACAGTTTGAATTTTTAGGTTTCACTGCGTTTTCTCCTAAATTGACAGATGCAGTTAGAACTCTAAATCAAACACGGTTTGTGCTAGCTTCTTGAAACTTGACACAATACAATAGTTCTACGTTCTATCTCTAAGGTTTGTTTCCTCTTGATGTAGCCTTAAGCAGGGACTGGCGAATAACTCACTCAATGAAAGGCGTTGTTAGGCTGCCAAAAAACTACAGTCTCCTGAAATCACAACATATATTTTTTCTTCCGACCTTCATGATACTTTCAAGTAATGAGCAGTACACCAGTCAAACTTGGATGCCCAAGTTTCGTTCTCCTAGGTCGAAGCATTCGTTTGCAGGAACAGTTTGAATTTGTAGGTTTCACTGCGTTTTCTCCTATATTGACAGATGCAGTTAGAACTCTAAATCAAACACGGTTTGTGCTAGCTTCTTGAAACTTGACACAATACAATAGTTCTACGTTCTATCTCTAAGGTTTGTTTCCTCTTGATGTAGCCTTAAGCAGAGACTGGCGAATAACTCATTCAATGAAAGGCGTTGTTAGGCTGCCAAAAAACTACAGTCTCCTGAAATCACAACATATATTTTTTCTTCCGACCTTCATGATACTTTCAAGTAATGAGCAGTACACCAGTCAAACTTGGATGCCCAAGTTTCGTTCTCCTAGGTCGAAGCATTCGTTTGCAGAAACAGTTTGAATTTTTAGGTTTCACTGCGTTTTCTCCTATATTGACAGATGCAGTTAGAACTCTAAATCAAACACGGTTTGTGCTAGCTTCTTGAAACTTGACACAATACAATAGTTCTACGTTCTATCTCTAAGGTTTGTTTCCTCTTGATGTAGCCTTAAGCAGAGACTGGCGAATAACTCACTCAATGAAAGGCGTTGTTAGGCTGTAAAAAAACTACAGTCTCCTGAAATCACAACATATATTTTTTCTTCCGACCTTCATGATACTTTCAAGTAATGAGCAGTACACCAGTCAAACTTGGATGCCCAAGTTTCGTTCTCCTAGGTCGAAGCATTCGTTTGCAGGAACAGTTTGAATTTTTAGGTTTCACTGCGTTTTCTCCTATATTGACAGATGCAGTTAGAACTCTAAATCAAACACGGTTTGTGCTAGCTTCTTGAAACTTGACACAATACAATAGTTCTACGTTCTATCTCTAAGGTTTGTTTCCTCTTGATGTAGCCTTAAGCAGAGACTGGCGAATAACTCACTCAATGAAAGGCGTTGTTAGGCTGCCAAAAAACTACAGTCTCCTGAAATCACAACATATATTTTTTCTTCCGACCTTCATGATACTTTCAAGTAATGAGCAGTACACCAGTCAAACGTGGATGCCCAAGTTTCGTTCTCCTAGGTCGAAGCATTCGTTTGCAGGAACAGTTTGAATTTTTAGGTTTCACTGCGTTTTCTCCTAAATTGACAGATGCAGTTAGAACTCTAAATCAAACACGGTTTGTGCTAGCTTCTTGAAACTTGACACAATACAATAGTTCTACGTTCTATCTCTAAGGTTTGTTTCCTCTTGTTGTAGCCTTAAGCAGGGACTGGCGAATAACTCACTCAATGAAAGGCGTTGTTAGGCTGCCAAAAAACTACAGTCTCCTGAAATCACAACATATATTTTTTCTTCCGACCTTCATGATACTTTCAAGTAATGAGCAGTACACCAGTCAAACTTGGATGCCCAAGTTTCGTTCTCCTAGGTCGAAGCATTCGTTTGCAGGAACAGTTTGAATTTGTAGGTTTCACTGCGTTTTCTCCTATATTGACAGATGCAGTTAGAACTCTAAATCAAACACGGTTTGTGCTAGCTTCTTGAAACTTGACACAATACAATAGTTCTACGTTCTATCTCTAAGGTTTGTTTCCTCTTGATGTAGCCTTAAGCAGAGACTGGCGAATAACTCACTCAATGAAAGGCGTTGTTAGGCTGCCAAAAAACTACAGTCTCCTGAAATCACAACATATATTTTTTCTTCCGACCTTCATGATACTTTCAAGTAATGAGCAGTACACCAGTCAAACTTGGATGCCCAAGTTTCGTTCTCCTAGGTCGAAGCATTCGTTTGCAGGAACAGTTTGAATTTTTAGGTTTCACTGCGTTTTCTCCTAAATTGACAGATGCAGTTAGAACTCTAAATCAAACACGGTTTGTGCTAGCTTCTTGAAACTTGACACAATACAATAGTTCTACGTTCTATCTCTAAGGTTTGTTTCCTCTTGATGTAGCCTTAAGCAGGGACTGGCGAATAACTCACTCAATGAAAGGCGTTGTTAGGCTGCCAAAAAACTACAGTCTCCTGAAATCACAACATATATTTTTTCTTCCGACCTTCATGATACTTTCAAGTAATGAGCAGTACACCAGTCAAACTTGGATGCCCAAGTTTCGTTCTCCTAGGTCGAAGCATTCGTTTGCAGGAACAGTTTGAATTTGTAGGTTTCACTGCCTTTTCTCCTATATTGACAGATGCAGTTAGAACTCTAAATCAAACACGGTTTGTGCTAGCTTCTTGAAACTTGACACAATACAATAGTTCTACGTTCTATCTCTAAGGTTTGTTTCCTCTTGATGTAGCCTTAAGCAGAGACTGGCGAATAACTCACTCAATGAAAGGCGTTGTTAGGCTGCAAAAAAACTACAGTCTCCTGAAATCACAACATATATTTTTTCTTCCGACCTTCATGATACTTTCAAGTAATGAGCAGTACACCAGTCAAACTTAGATGCCCAAGTTTCGTTCTCCTAGGTCGAAGCATTCGTTTGCAGGAACAGTTTGAATTTTTAGGTTTCACTGCGTTTTCTCCTATATTGACAGATGCAGTTAGAACTCTAAATCAAACACGGTTTGTGCTCGCTTCTTGAAACTTGACACAATACAATAGTTCTACGTTCTATCTCTAAGGTTTGTTTCCTCTTGATGTAGCCTTAAGCAGAGACTGGCGAATAACTCACTCAATGAAAGGCGTTGTTAGGCTGCCAAAAAACTACAGTCTCCTGAAATCACAACATATATTTTTTCTTCCAACCTTCATGATACTTTCAAGTAATGAGCAGTACACCAGTCAAACTTGGATGCCCAAGTTTCGTTCTCCTAGGTCGAAGCATTCGTTTGCAGGAACAGTTTGAATTTTTAGGTTTCACTGCGTTTTCTCCTATATTGACAGATGCAGTTAGAACTCTAAATCAAACACGGTTTGTGCTAGCTTGTTGAAACTTGACACAATACAATAGTTCTACGTTCTATCTCTAAGGTTTGTTTCCTCTTGATGTAGCCTTAAGCAGAGACTGGCGAATAACTCACTCAATGAAAGGCGTTGTTAGGCTGCCAAAAAATTACAGTCTCCTGAAATCACAACATATAATTTTCCTTCCGACCTTTATGATACTTTCAAGTAATGAGCAGTACACCAGTCAAACTTGGATGCCCAAGTTTCGTTCTCCTAGGTCGAAGGATTCGTTTGCAGGAACAGTTTGAATTTTTAGGTTTCACTGCGTTTTCTCCTATATTGACAGATGCAGTTAGAACTCTAAATCAAACACGGTTTGTGCTAGCTTCTTGAAACTTGACACAATACAATAGTTCTACGTTCTATCTCTAAGGTTTGTTTCCTCTTGATGTATCCTTAAGCAGAGACTGGCGAATAACTCACTCAATGAAAGGCGTTGTTAGGCTGCCAAAAAACTACAGTCTCCTGAAATCACAACATATATTTTTTCTTCCGACCTTCATGATACTTTCAAGTAATGAGCAGTACACCAGTCAAACTTGGATGCCCAAGTTTCGTTCCCCTAGGTCGAAGCATTCGTTTGCAGGAACAGTTTGAATTTTTAGGTTTCACTGCGTTTTCTCCTATATTGACAGATGCAGTTAGAACCCTAAATCAAACACGGTTTGGGCTAGCTTCTTGAAACTTGACACAATACAGTAGTTCTACGTTCTATCTCTAAGGTTTGTTTCCTCTTGATGTAGCCTTAAGCAGAGACTGGCGAATAACTCACTCAATGAAAGGCGTTGTTAGGCTGCCAAAAAACTACAGTCTCCTGAAATCACAACATATATTTTTTCTTCCGACCTTCATGATACTTTCAAGTAATGAGCAGTACACCAGTCAAACTTGGATGCCCAAGTTTCGTTCTCCTAGGTCGAAGCATTCGTTTGCAGGAACAGTTTGAATTTTTAGGTTTCACTGCGTTTTCTCCTATATTGACAGATGCAGTTAGAACTCTAAATCAAACACGGTTTGTGCTAGCTTCTTGAAACTTGACACAATACAATAGTTCTACGTTCTATCTCTAAGGTTTGTTTCCTCTTGATGTAGCCTTAAGCAGAGACTGGCGAAAAACTCACTCAATGAAAGGCGTTGTTAGGCTGCCAAAAAACTACAGTCTCCTGAAATCACAACATATATTTTTTCTTCCGACCTTCATGATACTTTCAAGTAATGAGCAGTACACCAGTCAAACTTGGATGCCCAAGTTTCGTTCTCCTAGGTCGAAGCATTCGTTTGCAGGAACAGTTTGAATTTGTAGGTTTCACTGCGTTTTCTCCTATATTGACAGATGCAGTTAGAACTCTAAATCAAACACGGTTTGTGCTAGCTTCTTGAAACTTGACACAATACAATAGTTCTACGTTCTATCTCTAAGGTTTGTTTCCTCTTGATGTAGCCTTAAGCAGAGACTGGCGAATAACTCACTCAATGAAAGGCGTTGTTAGGCTGCCAAAAAACTACAGTCTCCTGAAATCACAACATATATTTTTTCTTCCGACCTTCATGATACTTTCAAGTAATGAGCAGTACACCAGTCAAACTTGGATGCCCAAGTTTCGTTCTCCTAGGTCGAAGCATTCGTTTGCAGGAACAGTTTGAATTTTTAGGTTTCAGTGCGTTTTCTCCTATATTGACAGATGCAGTTAGAACTCTAAATCAAACACGGTTTCTGCTAGCTTCTTGAAACTTGACACAATACAATAGTTCTACGTTCTATCTCTAAGGTTTGTTTCCTCCTGATGTAGCCTTAAGGAGAGACTGGCGAATAACTCACTCAATGAAAGGCGTTGTTAGGCTGCCAAAAAACTACAGTCTCCTGAAATCACAACATATATTTTTTCTTCCGACCTTCATGATACTTTCAAGTAATGAGCAGTACACCAGTCAAACTTGGATGCCCAAGTTTCGTTCTCCTAGGTCGAAGCATTCGTTTGCAGGAACAGTTTGTATTTTTAGGTTTCACTGCGTTTTCTCCTAAATTGACAGATGCAGTTAGAACTCTAAATCAAACACGGTTTCTCCTAGCTTCTTGAAACTTGACACAATACAATAGTTCTACGTTCTATCTCTATGGTTTGTTTCCTCTTGATGTAGCCTTAAGCAGAGACTGGCGAATAACTCACTCAATGAAAGGCGTTGTTAGGCTGCCAAAAAACTACAGTCTCCTGAAATCACAACATATATTTTTTCTTCCGACCTTCATGATACTTTCAAGTAATGAGCAGTACACCAGTCAAACTTGGATGCCCAAGTTTCGTTCCCCTAGGTCGAAGCATTCGTTTCCAGGAACAGTTTGAATTTTTAGGTTTCACTGCGTTTTCTCCTATATTGACAGATGCAGTTAGAACTCTAAATCAAACACGGTTTGGGCTAGCTTCGTGAAACTTGACACAATACAATAGTTCTACGTTCTATCTCTAAGGTTTGTTTCCTCTTGATGTAGCCTTAAGCAGAGACTGGCGAATAACTCACTCAATGAAAGGCGTTGTTAGGCTGCCAAAAAACTACAGTCTCCTGAAATCACAACATATATTTTTTCTTCCGACCTTCATGATACTTTCAAGTAATGAGCAGTACACCAGTCAAACTTGGATGCCCAAGTTTCGTTCCCCTAGGTCGAAGCATTCGTTTCCAGGAACAGTTTGAATTTTTAGGTTTCACTGCGTTTTCTCCTATATTGACAGATGCAGTTAGAACCCTAAATCAAACACGGTTTGGGCTAGCTTCTTGAAACTTGACACAATACAGTAGTTCTACGTTCTATCTCTAAGGTTTGTTTCCTCTTGATGTAGCCTTAAGCAGAGACTGGCGAATAACTCACTCAATGAAAGGCGTTGTTAGGCTGCCAAAAAACTACAGTCTCCTGAAATCACAACATATATTTTTTCTTCCGACCTTCATGATACTTTCAAGTAATGAGCAGTACACCAGTCAAACTTGGATGCCCAAGTTTCGTTCTCCTAGGTCGAAGCATTCGTTTGCAGGAACAGTTTGAATTTTTAGGTTTCACTGCGTTTTCTCCTATATTGACAGATGCAGTTAGAACTCTAAATCAAACACGGTTTGTGCTAGCTTCTTGAAACTTGACACAATACAATAGTTCTACGTTCTATCTCTAAGGTTTGTTTCCTCTTGATGTAGCCTTAAGCAGAGACTGGCGAATAACTCACTCAATGAAAGGCGTTGTTAGGCTGCCAAAAAACTACAGTCTCCTGAAATCACAACATATATTTTTTCTTCCGACCTTCATGATACTTTCAAGTAATGAGCAGTACACCAGTCAAACTTGGATGCCCAAGTTTCGTTCTCCTAGGTCGAAGCATTCGTTTGAAGGAACAGTTTGAATTTGTAGGTTTCACTGCGTTTTCTCCTATATTGACAGATGCAGTTAGAACTCTAAATCAAACACGGTTTGTGCTAGCTTCTTGAAACTTGACACAATACAATAGTTCTACGTTCTATCTCTAAGGTTTGTTTCCTCTTGATGTAGCCTTAAGCAGAGACTGGTGAATAACTCACTCAATGAAAGGCGTTGTTAGGCTGCCAAAGAACTACAGTCTCCTGAAATCACAACATATATTTTTTCTACCGACCTTCATGATACTTTCAAGTAATGAGCAGTACACCAGTCAAACTTGGATGCCCAAGTTTCGTTCTCCTAGGTCGTAGCATTCGTTTGCAGGAACAGTTTGAATTTTTAGGTTTCACTGCGTTTTCTCCTAAATTGACAGATGCAGTTAGAACTCTAAATCAAACACGGTTTGGGCTAGCTTCTTGAAACTTGACACAATACAATAGTTCTACGTTCTATCTCTAAGGTTTGTTTCCTCTTGATGTAGCCTTAAGCAGAGACTGGCGAATAACTCACTCAATGAAAGGCGTTGTTAGGCTGCCAAAAAACTACAGTCTCCTGAAATCACAACATATATTTTTTCTTCCGACCTTCATGATACTTTCAAGTAATGAGCAGTACACAAGTCAAACTTGGATGCCCAAGTTTCGTTCTCCTAGGTCGAAGCATTCGTTTGCAGGAACAGTTTGAATTTTTAGGTTTCACTGCGTTTTCTCCTAAATTGACAGATGCAGTTAGAACTCTAAATCAAACACGGTTTGTGCTAGCTTCTTGAAACTTGACACAATACAATAGTTCTACGTTCTATCTCTAAGGTTTGTTTCCTCTTGATGTAGCCTTAAGCAGAGACTGGCGAATAACTCACTCAATGAAAGGCGTTGTTAGGCTGCCAAAAAACTACAGTCTCCTGAAATCACAACATATATTTTTTCTTCCGACCTTCATGATACTTTCAAGTAATGAGCAGTACACCAGTCAAACTTGGATGCCCAAGTTTCGTTCTCCTAGGTCGAAGCATTCGTTTGCAGGAACAGTTTGAATTTTTAGGTTTCACTGCGTTTTCTCCTATATTGACAGATGCAGTTAGAACTCTAAATCAAACAAGGTTTCTGCTAGCTTCTTGAAACTTGACACAATACAATAGTTCTACGTTCTATCTCTAAGGTTTGTTTCCTCTTGATGTAGCCTTAAGCAGAGACTGGCGAATAACTCACTCAATGAAAGGCGTTGTTAGGCTGCCAAAAAACTACAGTCTCCTGAAATCACAACATATATTTTTTCTTCCGACCTTCATGATACTTTCAAGTAATGAGCAGTACACCAGTCAAACTTGGATGCCCAAGTTTCGTTCTCCTAGGTCGAAGCATTCGTTTGCAGGAACAGATTGAATTTTTAGGTTTCACTGCGTTTTCTCCTGAATTAACAGATGCAGTTAGAACTCTAAATCAAACACGGTTTCTGCTAGCTTCTTGAAACTTGACACAATACAATAGTTCTACGTTCTATCTCTAAGGTTTGTTTCCTCTTGATGTAGCCTTAAGCAGAGACTGGCGAATAACTCACTCAATGAAAGGCGTTGTTAGGCTGCCAAAAAACTACAGTCTCCTGAAATCACAACATATATTTTTTCTTCCGACCTTCATGATACTTTCAAGTAATGAGCAGTACACCAGTCAAACTTGGATGCCCAAGTTTCGTTCCCCTAGGTCGAAGCATTCGTTTCCAGGAACAGTTTGAATTTTTAGGTTTCACTGCGTTTTCTCCTATATTGACAGATGCAGTTAGAACTCTAAATCAAACACGGTTTGGGTTAGCTTCTTGAAACTTGACACAATACAATAGTTCTACGTTCTATCTCTAAGGTTTGTTTCCTCTTGATGTAGCCTTAAGCAGAGACTGGCGAATAACTCACTCAATGAAAGGCGTTGTTAGGCTGCCAAAAAACTACAGTCTCCTGAAATCACAACATATATTTTTTCTTCCGACCTTCATGATACTTTCAAGTAATGAGCAGTACACCAGTCAAACTTGGATGCCCAAGTTTCGTTCCCCTAGGTCGAAGCATTCGTTTCCAGGAACAGTTTGAATTTTTAGGTTTCACTGCGTTTTCTCCTATATTGACAGATGCAGTTAGAACTCTAAATCAAACACGGTTTGGGCTAGCTTCTTGAAACTTGACACAATACAATAGTTCTACGTTCTATCTCTAAGGTTTGTTTCCTCTTTAGTAGCTTTAAGCAGAGACTGGCGAATAACTCACTCAATGAAAGGCGTTGTTAGGCTGCCAAAAAACTACAGTCTCCTGAAATCACAACATATATTTTTTCTTCCGACCTTCATGATACTTTCAAGTAATGAGCAGTACACCAGTCAAACTTGGATGCCCAAGTTTCGTTCTCCTAGGTCGAAGCATTCGTTTGCAGGAACAGTTTGAATTTTTAGGTTTCACTGCGTTTTCTCCTAAATTGACAGATGCAGTTAGAACTCTAAATCAAACACGGTTTGTGCTAGCTTCTTGAAACTTGACACAATACAATAGTTCTACGTTCTATCTCTAAGGTTTGTTTCCTCTTGATGTAGCCTTAAGCAGGGACTGGCGAATAACTCACTCAATGAAAGGCGTTGTTAGGCTGCCAAAAAACTACAGTCTCCTGAAATCACAACATATATTTTTTCTTCCGACCTTCATGATACTTTCAAGTAATGAGCAGTACACCAGTCAAACTTGGATGCCCAAGTTTCGTTCTCCTAGGTCGAAGCATTCTTTTGCAGGAACAGTTTGAATTTGTAGGTTTCACTGCGTTTTCTCCTATATTGACAGATGCAGTTAGAACTCTAAATCAAACAGGGTTTGTGCTAGCTTCTTGAAACTTGACACAATACAATAGTTCTACGTTCTATCTCTAAGGTTTGTTTCCTCTTGATGTAGCCTTAACCAGAGACTGGCGAATAACTCACTCAATGAAAGGCGTTGTTAGGCTGCTAAAAAACTACAGTCTCCTGAAATCACAACATATATTTTTTCTTCCGACCTTCATGATACTTTCAAGTAATGAGCAGTACACCAGTCAAACTTGGATGCCCAAGTTTCGTTCTCCTAGGTCGAAGCATTCGTTTGCAGGAACAGTTTGAATTTTTAGGTTTCACTGCGTTTTCTCCTATATTGACAGATGCAGTTAGAACTCTAAATCAAACACGGTTTGGGCTAGCTTCTTGAAACTTGACACAATACAATAGTTCTACGTTCTATCTCTAAGGTTTGTTTCCTCTTGATGTAGCCTTAAGCAGAGACTGGCGAATAACTCACTCAATGAAAGGCGTTGTTAGGCTGCCAAAAAACTACAGTCTCCTGAAATCACAACATATATTTTTTCTTCCAACCTTCATGATACTTTCAAGTAATGAGCAGTACACCAGTCAAACTTGGATGCCCAAGTTTCGTTCTCCTAGGTCGAAGCATTCGTTTGCAGGAACAGTTTGAATTTTTAGGTTTCACTGCGTTTTCTCCTATATTGACAGATGCAGTTAGAACTCTAAATCAAACACGGTTTGTGCTAGCTTGTTGAAACTTGACACAATACAATAGTTCTACGTTCTATCTCTAAGGTTTGTTTCCTCTTGATGTAGCCTTAAGCAGAGACTGGCGAATAACTCACTCAATGAAAGGCGTTGTTAGGCTGCCAAAAAATTACAGTCTCCTGAAATCACAACATATGATTTTCCTTCCGACCTTCATGATACTTTCAAGTAATGAGCAGTACACCAGTCAAACTTGGATGCCCAAGTTTCGTTCTCCTAGGTCGAAGGATTCGTTTGCAGGAACAGTTTGAATTTTTAGGTTTCACTGCGTTTTCTCCTATATTGACAGATGCAGTTAGAACTCTAAATCAAACACGGTTTGTGCTAGCTTCTTGAAACTTGACACAATACAACAGTTCTACGTTCTATCTCTAAGGTTTGTTTCCTCTTGATGTATCCTTAAGCAGAGACTGGCGAATAACTCACTCAATGAAAGGCGTTGTTAGGCTGCCAAAAAATTACAGTCTCCTGAAATCACAACATATAATTTTCCTTCCGACCTTCATGATACTTTCAAGTAATGAGCAGTACACCAGTCAAACTTGGATGCCCAAGTTTCGTTCTCCTAGGTCGTAGCATTCGTTTGCAGGAACAGTTTGAATTTTTAGGTTTCACTGCGTTTTCTCCTATATTGACAGATGCATTTAGAACTCTAAATCAAACACGGTTTGGGCTAGCTTCTTGAAACTTGACACAATACAATAGTTCTACGTTCTATCTCTAAGGTTTGTTTCCTCTTTAGTAGCTTTAAGCAGAGACTGGAGAATAACTCACTCAATGAAAGGCGTTGTTAGGCTGCCAAAAAACTACAGTCTCCTGAAATCACAACATATATTTTTTCTTCCGACCTTCATGATACTTTCAAGTAATGAGCAGTACACCAGTCAAACTTGGATGCCCAAGTTTCGTTCCCCTAGGTCGAAGCATTCGTTTGCAGGAACAGTTTGAATTTTTAGGTTTCACTGCGTTTTCTCCTATATTGACAGATGCAGTTAGAACCCTAAATCAAACACGGTTTGGGCTAGCTTCTTGAAACTTGACACAATACAGTAGTTCTACGTTCTATCTCTAAGGTTTGTTTCCTCTTGATGTAGCCTTAAGCAGAGACTGGCGAATAACTCACTCAATGAAAGGCGTTGTTAGGCTGCCAAAAAACTACAGTCTCCTGAAATCACAACATATATTTTTTCTTTCGACCTTCATGATACTTTCAAGTAATTAGCAATACACCAGTCAAACTTGGATGCCCAAGTTTCGTTCTCCTAGGTCGAAGCATTCCTTTGCAGGAACAGTTTGAATTTTTAGGTTTCACTGCGTTTTCTCCTATATTGACAGATGCAGTTAGAACTCTAAATCAAACACGGTTTGTGCTAGCTTCTTGAAACTTGACACAATACAATAGTTCTACGTTCTATCTCTAAGGTTTGTTTCCTCTTGATGTAGCCTTAAGCAGAGACTGGCGAATAACTCACTCAATGAAAGGCGTTGTTAGGCTGCCAAAGAACTACAGTCTCCTGAAATCACAACATATATTTTTCTTCCGACCTTCATGATACTTTCAAGTAATGAGCAGTACACCAGTCAAACTTGGATGCCCAAGTTTCGTTCTCCTAGGTCGAAGCATTCGTTTGCAGGAACAGTTTGAATTTTTAGGTTTCACTGCGTTTTCTCTTATATTGACAGATGCAGTTAGAACTCTAAATCAAACACGGTTTGTGCTAGCTTCTTGAAACTTGACACAATACAATAGTTCTACGTTCTATCTCTAAGGTTTGTTTCCTCTTGATGTAGCCTTAAGCAGAGACTGGCGAATAACTCACTCAATGAAAGGCGTTGTTAGGCTGCCAAAAACTACAGTCTCCTGAAATCACAACATATATTTTTTCTTCCGACCTTCATGATACTTTCAAGTAATGAGCAGTACACCAGTCAAACTTGGATGCCCAAGTTTCGTTCTCCTAGGTCGAAGCATTCGTTTGCAGGAACAGTTTGAATTTTTAGGTTTCACTGCGTTTTCTCCTATATTGACAGATGCAGTTAGAACTCTAAATCAAACACGGTTTGTGCTAGCTTCTTGAAACTTGACACAATACAATAGTTCTACGTTCTATCTCTAAGGTTTGTTTCCTCTTGATGTAGCCTTAAGCAGAGACTGGCGAATAACTCACTCAATGAAAGGCGTTGTTAGGCTGCCAAAAAATTACAGTCTCCTGAAATCACAACATATATTTTTTCTTCCGACCTTCATGATACTTTCAAGTAATGAGCAGTACACCAGTCAAACTTGGATGCCCAAGTTTCGTTCTCCTAGGTCGAAGCATTCCTTTGCAGGAACAGTTTGAATTTTTAGGTTTCACTGCGTTTTCTCCTATATTGACAGATGCAGTTAGAACTCTAAATCAAACACGGTTTGGGCTAGCTTCTTGAAACTTGACACAATACAATAGTTCTACATTCTATCTCTAAGGTTTGTTTCCTCTTGATGTAGCCTTAAGCAGAGACTGGCGAATAACTCACTCAATGAAAGGCGTTGTTAGGCTGCCAAAGAACTACAGTCTCCTGAAATCACAACATATATTTTTTCTTCCGACCTTCATGATACTTTCAAGTAATGAGCAGTACACCAGTCAAACTTGGATGCCCAAGTTTCGTTCTCCTAGTTCGAAGCATTCGTTTGCAGGAACAGTTTGAATTTTTAGGTTTCACTGCGTTTTCTCCTAAATTGACAGATGCAGTTAGAACTCTAAATCAAACACGGTTTGTGCTAGCTTCTTGAAACTTGACACAATACAATAGTTCTACGTTCTATCTCTAAGGTTTGTTTCCTCTTGATGTAGCCTTAAGCAGGGACTGGCGAATAACTCACTCAA
>NW_027517993.1:0-37693 GCF_048772815.1 Callospermophilus lateralis | reverse complement strand
CCCTCTCAATGAAAGTGCTTTCCACAGTCTGTGCCTAGGGCTACTTGAAGAGGAAACAAACCATAGAGACAAAACTGAGAACTCCTTTATTTTGTCAAGTTTCAAAGAGCTACTACAAACCATGTTGGATTTAGAGTTCCAAATTCATCTTTCTATATAGGAGAGAACAGAGGGAACCCTAAATATAAAAACTGCTACTGTAGACGAACGCTTCAACCTAGAAGAACAAAATTCGGTGAGCCAAGTGAAATTTGTGTACTGATCATGACCACCAAGTATCATCAAGATTGGGTGAAAAAATATTTGCTGGTATTTCGGAAACTCGTTATTTCTTAGAAGCTTGGGAACCCCTCTCAATGAAAGTGCTTTTCCACAGTCTGTGCCTAGGGCTACTTGATGAGGAAACAAACCATAGAGACAAATGTGTAAACTCCTTTATTTTGTCAAGTTTCAAAGAGCTACTGCAAACCATGTTGGATTTAGAGTTCCAAATTCATCTACCTATATAGGAGAGAACAGAGAGAAATCTAAATATAAAAACTGCTACTGTAGACGAACGCTTCAACCTAGAAGACCAAAATTTGGTGAGCCAGGTGGGATTTGTGTACTGATCATTACCACCAAGTATCAACAAGATTGTGTGAAAAAATATTTGCTGGTATTTCGGAAACTCGTTATTTCTTAGAAGCTTGGCAACCAATCTCAATGAAAGTGCTTTCCACAGTCTGTGCCTAGGGCTACTTTAAGAGGAATCAAACCATAGAGACAAAACAGAGAACTACTTTATTTTGTCAAGTTTCAAAGAGCTACTACAAACCATGTTGGATTTAGAGTTCCAAATTCATCTATCTATATAGGAGAGAACAGAGGGAAACCTAAATATAAAAACTGCTACTGTAGATGAACGCTTCATCCTAGAAGAACAAAATTTGGTGAGCCAAGTGGGATTTGTGTACTGATCAGTACCACCAAGTATCATCAAGATTGGGTGAAAAAATATTTGCTGGTATTTCGGAAACTCGTTATTTCTTAGAAGCTTGGCAACCCCTCTCAATGAAAGTGCTTTTCCACAGTCTGTGCCTAGGGCTACTTGAAGAGGAAACAAACCATAGAGACAAATCTGAGAACTCCTTTATTTTGTCAAGTTTCAAAAGCTACTGCAAACCATGTTGGATTTAGAGTTCCAAATTCATCTATCTATATAGGAGAGAACAGAGGCAAAGCTAAATATAAAAACTGCTACTGTAGACGAACGCTTCAACCTAGAAGAACTAAATTTGGTGAGCCAAGTGGGATTTGTGTACTGATCATTAGCAACAAGAATCATCAAATTTATGTGAAAAAATATTTGCTGGTATTTCGGAAACTCGTTATTTCTTAGAAGCTTGGCAACCCCTCTCAATGAAAGTGCTTTTCCAAGGTCTGTGCCTAGGGCTACTTGAAGAGGAAACAAACCATAGAGACAAATCTGAGAACTCCTTTATTTTGTCAAGTTTCAAAGAGCTACTACAAACCATGTTGGATTTAGAGTTCCAAATTAATCTACTATATAGTAGAGAACAGAGAGAAACCTAAATATATAAACTGCTATTGTACACGAACGCTTCAACCTAGAAGAACAAAATTTGGTGAGCCAAGTGGGATTTGTGTACTGATCATTACCACCAAGTATCGACAAGATTGTGTGAAAAAATATTTGCTGGTATTTCGGAAACTCGTTATTTCTTGGAAGCTTGGCAACCCCTTTCAATGAAAGTGCTTTTCCCGAGTCTCTGCCTAGGGCTACTTAATGAGGAAACAAACCATAGAGACAAAACTGAGAATTCATTTATTTTGTCAAGTTTCAAAGAGCTACTACAAACCATGTTGGATTTAGATTTCCAAATTCATCTATCTATATATGAGAGAACAGAGTGAAACCTAAATATAAAAACTGCTACTGTAGACGAACGCTTCAACCTAGAAGAACAAAATTTGGTGAGCCAAGTGGGATTTGTGTACTGATCATTACCACCAGGTATCATCAAGATTGGGTGAAGAAATATTTGCTGGTATTTCGGAAACTCGTTATTTCTTAGAAGCTTGGCAACCCATCTCAATGAAAGTGCTTTCCACAGTCTGTGCCTGGGGCTACTTGAAGAGGAAACAAACCATAGAGACAAAACTGAGAACTCCTTTATTTTGTCAAGTTTCAAAGAGCTACTACAAACCATGTTGGATTTAGAGTTCCAAATTCATCTTTCTATATAGGAGAGAACAGAGGGAAACCTAAATATAAAAACTGCTACTGTAGACGAACGCTTCAACCTAGAAGAACAAAATTTGGTGAGCCAAGTGGGATTTGTGTACTGATCATTAGCAACAAGTATCATCAAGATTGGGTGAAAAAATATTCGCTGGTATTTCGGAAACTCGTTATTTCTTAGAAGCTTGGCAACCCCTCTCAATGAAAGTGTTTTTCCACAGTCTGTGCCTAGGGCTACTTGAAGAGGAAACAAACCATAGAGACAAATCTGAGAACTCCTTTATTTTGTCTAGTTTCAAAGTGCTACTACAAACCATGTTGGATTTAGAGTTCCAAATTCATCTATCTATATAGGAGAGAACAGAGAGAAACCTAAATATAAAAACTGCTACTGTAGACGAACGCTTCAACCTAGAAGAACAAAATTTGGTGAGCCAAGTGGGATTTGTGTACTGATCATTACCACCAAGTATCAACAAGATTGTGTGAAAAATATTTGCTGGTATTTCGGAAACTCGTTATTTCTTAGAAGCTTGACAACCCATCTCAATGAAAGTGCTTTCCACAGTCTGTGCCTAGGGCTACTTTAAAAGGAAACAAACAATAGAGACAAAACTGAGAACTCCTTTATTTTGCCAAGTTTCAAAGACCTACTACAAACCATGTTGGATTTAGAGTTCCAAATTCATCTATCTATATAGGAGAGAACAGAGTGAAACCTGAAAATAAAAAATGCTACTGTAAACGAAGGCTTCAACGTAGCAAAACAAAATTTGTTGAGCCAAGTGGGATTTGTGTACTTTTCATTACCATCACGTATCATCAAGATTGGGTGTAAAAATATTTGCTGGTATTTCGGAAACTCGTTATTTCTTAGAAGCTTGGCAACCCCTCTCAATGAAAGTGTTTTTCTACAGTTTGTGCCTAGGGCTACTTGAAGAGGAAACAAACCATAGAGACAAATCTGAGAACTCCTTTATTTTGTCAAGTTTCAAAGAGCTACTGCAAACCATGTTGGATTTAGAGTTCCAAATTCATCTATCTATATAGGAGAGAACAGAGGGATACCTAAATATAAAAACTGCTACTGTAGACGAACGCTTCAACCTAGAAGAACAAAATTTCGTGAGCCAAGTGGGATTTGTGTAGTGATCATTACCACCAAGAATCATCAAATTTGGTTGAAAAAATATTTGCTGGTATTTCGGAAACTCGTTATTTCTTAGAAGCTTGGCAACCCCTCTCAATGAAAGTGCTTTTCCAAAGTCTCTGCTTAGGGCTACTTGAAGCGGAAAAAAAATCACAGAGACAAAACTGAGAACTCCTTTATTTTGTAAACTTTCAAAGAGCTACTACAAACCATGTTGGATTTAGAGTTCCAAATTCATCTATCCATATAGGAGAGAACAGAGTAAAACCTAAAAATAAAAACTGCTACTGTAGACGAATGCTTCAACCTAGAAGAAGAAAATTTGGTGAGCCAAGTGGGATTTGTGTACTTGTCCTTACCACCAAGTATCATCAAGATTGGGTGAAAAAAATTTGCTGGTAATTCGGAAACTCGTTATTTATTAGAAGCTTGGCAACCCCTCTCAATGAAAGTGCTTTTCCACAGTCTGTGCCAGGGTTACTTGAAGAGGAAACAAACCATAGAGACAAAACTGAGAACTCCTTTATTTTGTCAAGTTTCAAAGAGCTACTACAAACCATGTTGGATTTAGAGTTCTAAATTCATCTATCTATATAGGAGAGACAGAGTGAAACCTATATATAAAAACTGCTACTGTAGACGAACGCTTCAAACTTGAAGAACAAAATTTGGTGATCCAAGTGGGATTTGTGTAGTGATCATTACCAGCAAGTGTCATCAAGATTGCGTGAAAAAATATTTGCTGGTATTTCAGAAACTCGTTATTTCTTAGAAGCTTGGCAACCCCTCTCAATGAAAGTGCTTATCAACCGTCTGTGTCTTGGGCTACTTGAAGAGGAAAGAAACCATAGAGACAAAACTGAGAACTCCTTTACTTTGTCAAGTTTCAAAGAGCTACTACAAACGATGTTGGATTTAGAGTTCCAAATTCATCTATCAATACAGGGGAGAACAGAGTGAAGCCTAAAAATATAAACTGCTACTGTAAATGAACGCTTCAACCTAGAAGAACAAAATTTGGTGAGCCAAGTGGGATTTGTGGACTTGTCATTACCACCACGTATCATCAAGATTGAGTGAAAAAATATTTGCTGGTATTTCGGAAACTCGTAATTTCTTGGAAGCTTGGCAACCCCTGTCAATGAAAGTGCTTTTCCACAGTCTCTGCTTAGGGCTACTTGAAGCGGAAAAAATCACAGAGACAAAACTGAGAACTCCTTTATTTTGTCAACTTTCAAAGAGCTACTACAAACCAGTTGGATTTAGAGTTCCAAATTCATCAATCCATAAAGGAGAGAACAGAGTAAAACCTAAAAATAAAAACTGCTACTGTAGACGAAAGCTTCAACCTAGAAGAACAAAATTTGATGAGCCAAGTGGGATTTGTGGACTTGTCATTACCACCACGTATCATCAAGATTGGGTGAAAAAATATTTGCTGGTATTTCAGAAACTCATAATTTCTTGGAAGCTTGGCAACCCCTCTCAATGAAATTGCTTTTCCACAGTCTCTGCTTAGGGCTACTTGAAGCGGAAACAAATCATAGAGACAAAACTGAGAACTCCTTTATCTTGTCCAGTTTCATAGAGCTACTACAAACCATGTTGGATTTAGAGTTCCAAATTCATCTATCCATATAGGAGAGAACAGAGGGAACCTAAAAATGAAAACTGCTACTGTAAACGAACGTTTCAACCTGGAAGAACAAAATTTGGTGAGCCAAGTGGGATTTGTGTACCGATCATTACCACCACGTATCATCAACCTTGGGTGACAAAATATTTGCTGGTATTTCGGAAACTCGTAATTTCTTGGAAGCTTGGCAACCACTTTCAATGAAAATGCTTTTCCACAGTCTCTGCTTAGGGCTATGTGAAGCCGAAACAAATGATAGAGACAAAACTGAGAACTCCTATACTTTGTCAAGTTTCAAAGAGCTACTACAAACCATATTGGATTTAGAGTTCCAAATTCATCTATCTATATAGGAGAGACAGAGTGAAACCTAAATATAAAAACTGCTACTGTAGAGGAACGCTTCAACTTAGAAGAACAAAATTTGGTGAGCCAAGTGGGATTTGTGTACCGATCTTCACCACCATGTATCATCAAGATTGGGTGAAAAAATATTTGCTGGTAATTCGGAAACTCGTTATTTCTTAGAAGCTGGCAACCCCTCTCAATGAAAGTGCTTTTCCACAGTCTCTGCTTAGGGCTACTTGAAGCGGAAACAAATCATAGAGACAAAACTGAGAACTCCTTTATTTTGTCAAGTTTCAAAGAGCGACTACAAACCATGTTGGATTTAGAGATCCAAATTCATCTATCTATATAGGAGAGAACAGAGTGAAACCTAATTATAAAAACTGCTACTGTAGACGAACGCTTCAATCTAGAAGAACAAATTTGGTGAGCCAAGTGGGATTTGTGTACTGATCATTACCACCACGTATCATCAACATTGGGTGACAAAATATTTGCTGGTATTTCGGAAACTCGTAATTTCTTGGAAGCTTGGCAACCCCTTTCAATGAAAGTGCTTTTCCACAGTCTCTGCTTAGGGCTACAAGAAGCCGAAACAAATCATAGAGACAAAACTGAGAACTCCTTTACTTTGTCAAGTTTCAAAGAGCTACTACAAACCATATTGGATTTAGAGTTCCAAATTCATCTATCTATATAGGAGAGAACAGAGTGAAACCTAAATGTAAAAACTGCTACTGTAGACGAATGCTTAAACTTAGAAAAACAAAAATTGATGAGCCAAGTGGGATTTGTGTACTGATCATTACCACCAAGTGTCATCAAGATTGCGTGAAAAAATATTTGCTGGTATTTCGGAAACTCGTTATTTCTTAGAAGCTTGGCAACCCCACTCAATGAAAGTGCTTTTCCACAGTCTCTGCTTAGGGCTACATGAAGCGGAAAAAAATCACAGAGACAAAACTGAGAACTCCATAATTTTGTCAACTTTCAACGAGCTACTACAAACCATGTTGGATTTAGAGTTCCAAATTCATCTATCCATATAGGAGAGAACAGAGTAAAACCTAAAAATAAAAACTGCTACTGTAGACGAATGCTTCAACCTAGAAGAACAAAATTTGGTGAGCCAAGTGGGATTTGTGTACTTGTCCTAACCACCAAGTTTCATCAAGATTGTGTGAAAAAATATTTGCTGCTATTTCAGAAACTCGTTATTTCTTAGAAGCTTGGCAACCCCTCTCAATGAAAGTGCTTTTCCACAGTCTCTGCTTAGGGCTACTTGAAGCGGAAACAAATCATAGAGACAAAACTGAGAACTCCTTTATTTTGTCAAGTTTCAAAGAGCTACTACAAACCATATTGGATTTAGAGTTCCAAATTCATCTATCTATGTAGGAGAGAACAGAGTGAAACCTAAATATAAAAACTGCTACTGTAGACGAACGCTTCAACCTAGAAGAACAAAATTTGCTGAGCCAAGTGGTATTTGTGTACTGATCTTCACCACCAAGTATCATCAAGATTGGGTGAAAAAATATTTGCTGGTAATTCGGAAACTCGTTATTTCTTAGAAGCGGGCAACCCCTCTCAATTAAAGTGCTTTTCCACAGTCTCAGCTTAGGGCTACTTGAAGCAGAAACAAATCATAGAGACAAAACTGAGAACATCTTTATTTTGTCAAGTTTTAAAGAGTGACTACAAACCATGTTGGATTTAGAGTTCCAAATTAATCTATCTATATAGGAGAGAACAGAGTGAAACCTAAAAATAAAAACTGCTACTGTAAACGAACGCTTCAACCTAGAAGAACAAAATGTGGTGAGCCAAGTGGGATTTGTGTGCTTGTCCTTACCACCAAGTATCATCAAGATTGGGTGAAAAAATATTTGCTGGTATTTCGGAAACTCGTTATTTCTTAGAAGCTTGGCAACACCTCTCAATGAAAGTGCTTTTCCACAGTCTGTGCCAGGGGTACTTGAAGAGGAAACAAACCATAGAGACAAAACTGAGAACTCCTTTATTTTGTCAAGTTTCAAAGAGCTACTAGAAACCATATTGGATTTAGAGTTCCAAATTCATCTATCTATACAGGAGAGAACAGAGTGAAACCTAAATATAAAAACTGCTACTGTAGAGGAACGCTTCAACCGAGAAGAACAAAATTTGGTGAGCCAAGTGGGATTTGTGGACTTGTCATTACCACCACTTATCATCAAGATTGGGTGAAAAAGTATTTGCTGTTATTTCAGAAACTCGTAATTTCTTGGAAGCTTTGCAACCCCTCTCAATGAAAGTGCTTTTCCACAGTCTCTGCTTAGGGCTACTTGAAGTGGAAACAAATCATAGAGACAAAACAGAGAACTCCTTTATTTTGTCAAGTTTCAAAGAGCTACTACAAACCATATTTTATTTAGAGTTCCAAATTCATCTATCTATAAAGGAGAGAACAGAGTGAAACCTAAATATAAAAATTGCTACTGTAGACGAACGCTTCAACCTAGAAGAACAAAATTTGGTGAGCCAAGTGGGATTTGTGTACCGATCTTCACCAACAAGTATCATCAAGATTGGGTGAAAAAAATATTTGCTGGTAATGCGGAAACTCGTTATTTCTTAGAAGCTTGGCAACCCCTCTCAATGAAAGTGCTTTTCCACAGTCTCTGCTTAGGGCTACTTGAAGCGGAAATAAATCATAGAGACAAAACTGAGAACTCCTTTATTTTGTCAAGTTTCAAAGAGCGACTACAAACCATGTTGGATATAGAGTTCCAAATTCATCTATCTTTATAGGAGAGAACAGAGTGAAACCTAAATATAAAAACTGCTACTGTAGACGTACGCTTCAATCTAGAAGAACAAATTTGGTGAGCCAAGTGGGATTTGTGTACTGATCATTACCACCACGTATCATCAACATTGGGTGACAATATATTTGCTGGTATTTCGGAAACTCGTAATTTCTTGGAAGCTTGGCAACTCATCTCAATGAAAGTGCTTTCCACAGTCTGTGCCTGGGGCTACTTGAAGAGGAAACAAACCATAGCGACAAAACTGAGAACTCCTTTATTTTGTCAAGTTTCAAAGAGCTACTACAAACCATGTTGGATTTAGAGTTCCAAATTCATCTTTCTATATAGGAGAGAACAGAGGGAAACCTAAATATAAAAACTGCTACTGTAGACGAACGCTTCAACCTAGAAGAACAAAATTTGGTGAGCCAAGTGGGATTTGTGTACTGATCATTAGCAACAAGTATCATCAAGATTGGGTGAAAAAATATTTGCTGGTATTTCGGAAACTCGTTATTTCTTAGATGCTTGGCAACCCCACTCAATGAAAGTGCTTTTCCACAGTCTGTGCCTAGGGCTACTTGAAGAGGAACAAACCATAGCGACAAATCTGTGAACTCCTTTATTTTGTCAAGTTCCAAAGAGCTACTACAAACCATGTTGGATTTAGAGTTCCAAATTCATCTTTCTATATAGGAGAGAACAGAGGGAACCCTAAATATAAAAACTGCTACTGTAGACGAACGCTTCAACCTAGAAGAACAAAATTTGGTGAGCCAAGTGGGATTTGTGTACTGATCATGACCACCAAGTATCATCAAGATTGGGTGAAAAAATATTTGCTGGTATTTCGGAAACTCGTTATTTCTTAGAAGCTTGGCAACCCCTCTCAATGAAAGTGTTTTTCCACAGTCTGTGCTAGGGCTACTTGAAGAGAAAACAAACCATAGAGACAAATCTGAGAACTCCTTTATTTTGTCAAGTTTCAAAGTGCTACTACAAACCATGTTGGATTTAGAGTTCCAAATTCATCTATCTATATAGGAGAGAACAGAGAGAAACCTAAATATAAAAACTGCTACTGTAGACGAACGCTTCAACCTAGAAGAACAAAATTTGGTGAGCCAAGTGGATTTGTGTACTGATCATTACCACCAAGTATCAACAAGATTGTGTGAAAAATATTTGCTGGTATTTCAGAAACTCGTTATTTCTTAGAAGCTTGACAACCCATCTCAATGAAAGTGCTTTCCACAGTCTGTGCCTAGGGCTACTTTAAAAGGAAACAAACAATAGAGACAAAACTGAGAACTCCTTTATTTTGCCAAGTTTCAAAGACCTACTACAAACCATGTTGGATTTAGAGTTCCAAATTCATCTATCTATATAGGAGAGAACAGAGTGAAACCTGAAAATAAAAACTGCTATTGTAAACGAAGGCTTCAACGTAGCAAAACAAAATTTGTTGAGCCAAGTGGGATTTGTGTACTTTTCATTACCATCACGTATCATCAAGATTGGGTAAAAAAATATTTGCTGGTATTTCGGAAACTCGTTATTTCTTAGAAGCTTGGCAACCCCTCTCAATGAAAGTGTTTTTCCACAGTCTGTGCCTAGGGCTACTTGAAGAGGAAACAAACCATAGAGACAAATCTGAGGACTCCTTTATTTTGTCAAGTTTCAAAGAGCTACTACAAACCATGTTGGATTTAGAGTTCCAAATTCATCTATCTATATAGGAGAGAACAGAGGGAAACCTAAATATAAAAACTGCTACCGTAGACAAACGCTTCAACCTAGAAGAACAAAATTTGGTGAGCCAAATGGGATTTGTGTACTGATCAGTACCACCAAGTATCATCAAGATTGGGTGAAAAAATATTTGCTGGTATTTCGGATACTCGTTATTTCTTAGAAGCTTGGCAAACCCTCTCAATGAAAGTGCTTTTCCACAGTCTGTGCCTAGGGCTACTTGAAGAGGAAACAAACCATAGAGACAAATCTGAGAACTCCTTTATTTTGTCAAGTTTCAAACAGCTACTACAAACCATGTTGGATTTAGAGTTCCAAATTCATCTATCTATATAGGAGAGAACAGAGGGAAAGCTAAATATAAAAACTGCTACTGTAGACGAACGCTTCAACCTAGAAGAACAAAATTTGCTGAGCCAAGTGGTATTTGTGTACTGATCTTCACCACCAAGTATCATCAAGATTGGGTGAAAAAATATTTGCTGGTAATTCGGAAACTCGTTATTTCTTAGAAGCGGGCAACCCCTCTCAATTAAAGTGCTTTTCCACAGTCTCAGCTTAGGGCTACTTGAAGCAGAAACAAATCATAGAGACAAAACTGAGAACATCTTTATTTTGTCAAGTTTTAAAGAGTGACTACAAACCATGTTGGATTTAGAGTTCCAAATTCATCTATCTATATAGGAGAGAACAGAGTGAAACCTAAAAATAAAAACTGCTACTGTAAACGAACGCTTCAACCTAGAAGAACAAAATGTGGTGAGCCAAGTGGGATTTGTGTGCTTGTCCTTACCACCAAGTATCATCAAGATTGGGTGAAAAAATATTTGCTGGTATTTCGGAAACTCGTTATTTCTTAGAAGCTTGGCAACACCTCTCAATGAAAGTGCTTTTCCACAGTCTGTGCCAGGGGTACTTGAAGAGGAAACAAACCATAGAGACAAAACTGAGAACTCCTTTATTTTGTCAAGTTTCAAAGAGCTACTAGAAACCATATTGGATTTAGAGTTCCAAATTCATCTATCTATACAGGAGAGAACAGAGTGAAACCTAAATATAAAAACTGCTACTGTAGAGGAACGCTTCAACCGAGAAGAACAAAATTTGGTGAGCCAAGTGGGATTTGTGGACTTGTCATTACCACCACGTATCATCAAGATTGGGTGAAAAAGTATTTGCTGGTATTTCAGAAACTCGTAATTTCTTGGAAGCTTTGCAACCCCTCTCAATGAAAGTGCTTTTCCACAGTCTCTGCTTAGGGCTACTTGAAGTGGAAACAAATCATAGAGACAAAACAGAGAACTCCTTTATTTTGTCAAGTTTCAAAGAGCTACTACAAACCATATTTTATTTAGAGTTCCAAATTCATCTATCTATAAAGGAGAGAACAGAGTGAAACCTAAATATAAAAATTGCTACTGTAGACGAACGCTTCAACCTAGAAGAACAAAATTTGGTGAGCCAAGTGGGATTTGTGTACCGATCTTCACCAACAAGTATCATCAAGATTGGGTGAAAAAAATATTTGCTGGTAATGCGGAAACTCGTTATTTCTTAGAAGCTTGGCAACCCCTCTCAATGAAAGTGCTTTTCCACAGTCTCTGCTTAGGGCTACTTGAAGCGGAAATAAATCATAGAGACAAAACTGAGAACTCCTTTATTTTGTCAAGTTTCAAAGAGCGACTACAAACCATGTTGGATTTAGAGTTCCAAATTCATCTATCTTTATAGGAGAGAACAGAGTGAAACCTAAATATAAAAACTGCTACTGTAGACGAACGCTTCAATCTAGAAGAACAAATTTGGTGAGCCAAGTGGGATTTGTGTACTGATCATTACCACCACGTATCATCAACATTGGGTGACAATATATTTGCTGGTATTTCGGAAACTCGTAATTTCTTGGAAGCTTGGCAACTCATCTCAATGAAAGTGCTTTCCACAGTCTGTGCCTGGGGCTACTTGAAGAGGAAACAAACCATAGCGACAAAACTGAGAACTCCTTTATTTTGTCAAGTTTCAAAGAGCTACTACAAACCATGTTGGATTTAGAGTTCCAAATTCATCTTTCTATATAGGAGAGAACAGAGGGAAACCTAAATATAAAAACTGCTACTGTAGACGAACGCTTCAACCTAGAAGAACAAAATTTGGTGAGCCAAGTGGGATTTGTGTACTGATCATTAGCAACAAGTATCATCAAGATTGGGTGAAAAAATATTTGCTGGTATTTCGGAAACTCGTTATTTCTTAGATGCTTGGCAACCCCACTCAATGAAAGTGCTTTTCCACAGTCTGTGCCTAGGGCTACTTGAAGAGGAACAAACCATAGCGACAAATCTGAGAACTCCTTTATTTTGTCAAGTTCCAAAGAGCTACTACAAACCATGTTGGATTTAGAGTTCCAAATTCATCTTTCTATATAGGAGAGAACAGAGGGAACCCTAAATATAAAAACTGCTACTGTAGACGAACGCTTCAACCTAGAAGAACAAAATTTGGTGAGCCAAGTGGGATTTGTGTACTGATCATGACCACCAAGTATCATCAAGATTGGGTGAAAAAATATTTGCTGGTATTTCGGAAACTCGTTATTTCTTAGAAGCTTGGCAACCCCTCTCAATGAAAGTGTTTTTCCACAGTCTGTGCCTAGGGCTACTTGAAGAGGAAACAAACCATAGAGACAAATCTGAGGACTCCTTTATTTTGTCAAGTTTCAAAGAGCTACTACAAACCATGTTGGATTTAGAGTTCCAAATTCATCTAACTATATAGGAGAGAACAGAGGGAAACCTAAATATAAAAACTGCTACCGTAGACAAACGCTTCAACCTAGAAGAACAAAATTTGGTGAGCCAAATGGGATTTGTGTACTGATCAGTACCACCAAGTATCATCAAGTTTGGGTGAAAAAATATTTGCTGGTATTTCGGATACTCGTTATTTCTTAGAAGCTTGGCAAACCCTCTCAATGAAAGTGCTTTTCCACAGTCTGTGCCTAGGGCTACTTGAAGAGGAAACAAACCATAGAGACAAATCTGAGAACTCCTTTATTTTGTCAAGTTTCAAACAGCTACTACAAACCATGTTGGATTTAGAGTTCCAAATTCATCTATCTATATAGGAGAGAACAGAGGGAAAGCTAAATATAAAAACTGCTACTGTAGACGAACGCTTCAACCTAGAAGAACTAAATTTGGTGAGCCAAGTGGGATTTGTGTACTGATCATGAACACCAAATATCATCAAGATTGGGTGAAAAAATATTTGCTGGTATTTCGGAAACTCGTTATTTCTTAGAAGCTTGGCAACCCCTCTCAATGAAAGTTTTTTTCCACAGTCTGTGCCTAGGGCTACTTTAAGAGGAAACAAACCATAGAGACAAAACTGAGAACTCCTTTATTTTGTCAAGTTTCAAAGAGCTACTACAAACCATGTTGGATTTAGAGTTCCAAATTCATCTTTCTATATAGGAGAGAACAGAGGGAACCCTAAATATAAAAACTGCTACTGTAGACGAACGCTTCAACCTAGAAGACCAAAATTTGGTGAGCCAAGTGGGATTTGTGTACTGATCAGTACCACCAAGTATCATCAAGATTGGGTGAAAAAATATTTGCTGGTATTTCGGAAACTCGTTATTTCTTAGAAGCTTGGCAACCCCTCTCAATGAAAGTGCTTTTCCACAGTCTGTGCCTAGGGCTACTTGAAGAGGAAACAAACCATAGAGACAAATCTGAGAACTCCTTTATTTTGTCAAGTTTCAAACAGCTACTACAAACCATGTTGGATTTAGAGTTCCAAATTCATCTATCTATATAGGAGAGAACAGAGGCAAAGCTAAATATAAAAACTGCTACTGTAGAGGAACGCTTCAACCGAGAAAAACAAAATTTGGTGAGCCAAGTGGGATTTGGGGACTTGTCATTACCACCACGTATCATCAAGATTGGGTGAAAAAGTATTTGCTGGTATTTCAGAAACTCGTAATTTCTTGGAAGCTTGGAAACCCCTCTCAATGAAAGTGCTTTTCCACAGTCTCTGCTTAGGGCTACTTGAAGCGGAAACAAACCATAGAGACAAATCTGAGAACTCCTTTATTTTGTCAAGTTTCAAAGAGCTACTACAAACCATGTTGGATTTAGAGTTCCAAATTCATCTATCTATATAGGAGAGAACAGAGAGAAACCTAAATATATAAACTGCTATTGTAGACGAACGCTTCAACCTAGAAGAACAAAATTTGGTGAGCCAAGTGGGATTTGTGTACTGATCATTACCACCAAGTATCGACAAGATTGTGTGAAAAAATATTTGCTGGTATTTCGGAAACTCGTTATTTCTTGGAAGCTTGGAAACCCCTTTCAATAAAAGTGCTTTTCCCGAGTCTCTGCCTAGGGCTACTTAATGAGTAAACAAACCATAGAGACAAAACTGAGAATTCATTTATTTTGTCAAGTTTCAAAGAGCTACTACAAACCATGTTGGATTTAGATTTCCAAATTCATCTATCTATATATGAGAGAACAGAGTAAAACCTAAATATAAAAACTGCTACTGTAGACGAACGCTTCAACCTAGAAGAACAAAATTTGGTGAGCCAAGTGGGATTTGTGTACTGATCATTACCACCAAGTATCATCAAGATTGGGTGAAGAAATATTTGCTGGTATTTCGGAAACTCCTTATTTCTTAGAAGCTTTGCAACCCATCTCAATGAAAGTGCTTTCCACAGTCTGTGCCTGGGGCTACTTGAAGAGGAAACAAACCATAGCGACAAAATTGAGAACTCCTTTATTTTGTCAAGTTTCAAAGAGCTACTACAAACCATGTTGGATTTAGAGTTCCAAATTCATCTTTCTATATAGGAGAGAACAGAGGGAAACCTAAATATAAAAACTGCTACTGTAGACGAACGCTTCAACCTAGAAGACCAAAATTTGGTGAGCCAAGTGGGATTTGTGTACTGATCAGTACCACCAAGTATCATCAAGATTGGGTGAAAAAATATTTGCTGGTATTTCGGAAACTCGTTATTTCTTAGAAGCTTGGCAACCCCTCTCAATGAAAGTGCTTTTCCACAGTCTCTGCTTAGGGCTACTTGAAGCGGAAACAAACCATAGAGACAAATCTGAGAACTCCTTTATTTTGTCAAGTTTCAAAGAGCTACTACAAACCATGTTGGATTTAGAGTTCCAAATTCATCTATCTATATAGGAGAGAACAGAGAGAAACCTAAATATATAAACTGCTATTGTAGACGAACGCTTCAACCTAGAAGAACAAAATTTGGTGAGCCAAGTGGGATTTGTGTACTGATCATTACCACCAAGTATCGACAAGATTGTGTGAAAAAATATTTGCTGGTATTTCGGAAACTCGTTATTTCTTGGAAGCTTGGAAACCCCTTTCAATGAAAGTGCTTTTCCCGAGTCTCTGCCTAGGGCTACTTAATGAGTAAACAAACCATAGAGACAAAACTGAGAATTCATTTATTTTGTCAAGTTTCAAAGAGCTACTACAAACCATGTTGGATTTAGATTTCCAAATTCATCTATCTATATATGAGAGAACAGAGTAAAACCTAAATATAAAAACTGCTACTGTAGACGAACGCTTCAACCTAGAAGAACAAAATTTGGTGAGCCAAGTGGGATTTGTGTACTGATCATTACCACCAAGTATCGTCAAGATTGGGTGAAGAAATATTTGCTGGTATTTCGGAAACTCGTTATTTCTTAGAAGCTTGGCAACCCATCTCAATGAAAGTGCTTTCCACAGTCTGTGCCTGGGGCTACTTGAAGAGGAAACAAACCATAGCGACAAAATTGAGAACTCCTTTATTTTGTCAAGTTTCAAAGAGCTACTACAAACCATGTTGGATTTAGAGTTCCAAATTCATCTTTCTATATAGGAGAGAACAGAGGGAAACCTAAATATAAAAACTGCTACTGTAGACGAACGCTTCAACCTAGAAGAACAAAATTTGGTGAGCCAAGTGGGATTTGTGTACTGATCATTAGCAACAAGTATCATCAAGATTGGGTGAAAAAATATTCGCTGGTATTTCGGAAACTCGTTATTTCTTAGAAGCTTGGCAACCCCTCTCAATGAAAGTGTTTTTCCACAGTCTGTGCCTAGGGCTACTTGAAGAGGAAACAAACCATAGAGACAAATCTGAGAACTCCTTTATTTTGTCAAGTTTCAAAGTGCTACTACAAACCATGTTGGATTTAGAGTTCCAAATTCATCTATCTATATAGGAGAGAACAGAGAGAAACCTAAATATAAAAACTGCTACTGTAGACGAACGCTTCAACCTAGAAGAACAAAATTTGGTGAGCCAAGTGGGATTTGTGTACTGATCATTACCACCAAGTATCAACAAGATTGTGTGAAAAATATTTGCTGGTATTTCGGAAACTCGTTATTTCTTAGAAGCTTGACAACCCATCTCAATGAAATTGCTTTCCACAGTCTGTGCCTAGGGCTACTTTGAAAGGAAACAAACAATAGAGACAAAACTGAGAACTCCTTTATTTTGCCAAGTTTCAAAGACCTACTACAAACCATGTTGGATTTAGAGTTCCAAATTCATCTATCTATATAGGAGAGAACAGAGTGAAACCTGAAAATAAAAACTGCTACTGTAAACGAAGGCTTCAACGTAGCAAAACAAAATTTATTGAGCCAAGTGGGATTTGTGTACTTTTCATTACCATCACGTATCATCAAGATTGGGTGAAAAAATATTTGCTGGTATTTCGGAAACTCGGTATTTCTTAGAAGCTTGGCAACCCCTCTAAATGAAAGTGTTTTTCCACAGTCTGTGCCTAGGGCTACTTGAAGAGGAAACAAACCATAGAGACAAATCTGAGAACTCCTTTATTTTGTCAAGTTTCAAAGAGCTACTACAAACCATGTTGGATTTAGAGTTCCAAATTCATCTATCTATATAGGAGAGAACAGAGGGAAACCTAAATATAAAAACTGCTACTGTAGACGAACGCTTCAACCTAGAAGAACAAAATTTCGTGAGCCAAGTGGGATTTGTGTACTGATCATTACCACCAAGAATCATCAAATTTGGTTGAAAAAATATTTGCTGGTATTTCGGAAACTCGTTATTTCTTAGAAGCTTGGCAACCCCTCTCAATGAAAGTGCTTTTCCACAGTCTCAGCTTAGGGCTACTTGAAGCGGAAAAAAAATCACAGAGACAAAACTGAGAACTCCTTTATTTTGTAAACTTTCAAAGAGCTACTACAAACCATGTTGGATTTAGAGTTCCAAATTCATCTATCCATATAGGAGAGAACAGAGTAAAACCTAAAAATAAAAACTGCTAATGTAGACGAATGCTTCAACCTAGAAGAAGAAAATTTGGTGAGCCAAGTGGGATTTGTGTACTTGTCCTTACCACCAAGTATCATCAAGATTGGGTGAAAAAAATTTGCTGGTAATTCGGAAAATCGTTATTTATTAGAAGCTTGGCAACCCCTCTCAATGAAAGTGCTTTTCCACAGTCTGTGCCAGGGTTACTTGAAGAGGAAACAAACCATAGAGACAAAACTGAGAACTCCTTTATTTTGTCAAGTTTCAAAGAGCTACTACAAACCATGTTGGATTTAGAGTTCTAAATTCATCTATCTATATAGGAGAGACAGAGTGAAACCTATATATAAAAACTGCTACTGTAGACGAACGCTTCAAACTTGAAGAACAAAATTTGGTGATCCAAGTGGGATTTGTGTAGTGATCATTACCAGCAAGTGTCATCAAGATTGCGTGAAAAAATATTTGCTGGTATTTCAGAAACTCGTTATTTCTTAGAAGCTTGGCAACCCCTCTCAATGAAAGTGCTTATCAACCGTCTGTGTCTTGGGCTACTTGAAGAGGAAAGAAACCATAGAGACAAAACTGAGAACTCCTTTACTTTGTCAAGTTTCAAAGAGCTACTACAAACGATGTTGGATTTAGAGTTCCAAATTCATCTATCAATACAGGGGAGAACAGAGTGAATCCTAAAAATATAAACTGCTACTGTAAATGAACGCTTCAACCTAGAAGAACAAAATTTGGTGAGCCAAGTGGGATTTGTAGACTTGTCATTACCACCACGTATCATCAAGATTGAGTGAAAAAATATTTGCTGGTATTTCGGAAACTCGTAATTTCTTGGAAGCTTGGCAACCCCTGTCAATGAAAGTGCTTTTCCACAGTCTCTGCTTAGGGCTACTTGAAGCGGAAAAAAATCACAGAGACAAAACTGAGAACTCCTTTATTTTGTCAACTTTCAAAGAGCTACTACAAACCAGTTGGATTTAGAGTTCCAAATTCATCAATCCATATAGGAGAGAACAGAGTAAAACCTAAAAATAAAAACTGCTACTGTAGACGAAGGATTCAACCTAGAAGAACAAAATTTGATGAGCCAAGTGGGATTTGTGGACTTGTCATTACCACCACGTATCATCAAGATTGGGTGAAAAAATATTTGCTGGTATTTCAGAAACTCATAATTTCTTGGAAGCTTGGCAACCCCTCTCAATGAAATTGCTTTTCCACAGTCTCTGCTTAGGGCTACTTGAAGCGGAAACAAATCATAGAGACAAAACTGAGAACTCCTTTATCTTGTCCAGTTTCAAAGAGCTACTACAAACCATGTTGGATTTAGAGTTCCAAATTCATCTATCCATATAGGAGAGAACAGAGGGAACCTAAAAATGAAAACTGCTACTGTAAACGAACGTTTCAACCTGGAAGAACAAAATTTGGTGAGCCAAGTGGGATTTGTGTACCGATCATTACCACCACGTATCATCAACATTGGGTGACAAAATATTTGCTGGAATTTCGGAAACTCGTAATTTCTTGGAAGCTTGGCAACCACTTTCAATGAAAATGCTTTTCCACAGTCTCTGCTTAGGGCTATGTGAATCCGAAACAAATCATAGAGACAAAACTGAGAACTCCTTTACTTTGTCAAGTTTCAAAGAGCTACTACAAACCATATTAGATTTAGAGTTCCAAATTCATCTATCTATATAGGAGAGACAGAGTGAAACCTAAATATAAAACTGCTAATGTAGACGAACGCTTCAAACTAGAACAAAATTTGGTAAGCCAAGTGGGATTTGTGTACTTGTCCTTACCAACAAGTATCATCAAGATTGGGTGAAAAAATATTTGCTGGTATTTCGGAAACTCGTTATTTCTTAGAAGCTTGGCAACCCCTCTCAATGAAAGTGCTTTTCCAAAGTCTCTACTTAGGGCTACTTGAAGCGGAAACAAATCATAGAGACACCACTGAGAACTCCTTTATTTTGTCAAGTTTCAAAGAGCTACTACAAACGATATTGGATTTAGAGTTCCAAATTCATCTATGTATATAGGAGAGAACAGAGTGAAACCTAAATATAAAAACTGCTACTGTAGAGGAACGCTTCAACTTAGAAGAACAAAATTTGGTGAGCCAAGTGGGATTTGTGTACCGATCTTCACCACCATGTATCATGAAGATTGGGTGAAAAAATATTTGCTGGTAATTCGGAAACTCGTTATTTCTTAGAAGCTGGCAACCCCTCTCAATGAAAGTGCTTTTCCACAGTCTCTGCTTAGGGCTACTTGAAGCGGAAACAAATCATAGAGACAAAACTGAGAACTCCTTTATTTTGTCAAGTTTCAAAGAGCGACTACAAACCATGTTGGATTTAGAGTTCCAAATTCATCTATCTATATAGGAGAGAACAGAGTGAAACCTAAATATAAAAACTGCTACTGTAGAGGAACGCTTCAATCTAGAAGAACAAATTTGGTGAGCCAAGTGGGATTTGTGTACTGATCATTACCACCACGTATCATCAAGATTGGGTGAAAAAGTATTTGCTGGTATTTCAGAAACTCGTAATTTCTTGGAAGCTTTGCAACCCCTCTCAATGAAAGTGCATTTCCACAGTCTCTGCTTAGGGCTACTTGAAGCGGAAACAAACCACAGAGACAAAACTGAGAACTCCTTTATTTTGTCAAGTTTCAAAGAGCTACTACAAACCATATTGGATTTAGAGTTCCAAATTCATCTATCTATAAAGGAGAGAACAGAGTGAAACCTAAATATAAAAATTGCTACTGTAGACGAACGCTTCAACCTAGAAGAACAAAATTTGGTGAGCCAAGTGGGATTTGTGTACCGATCTTCACCAACAAGTATCATCAATATTGGGTGAAAAAAATATTTGCTGGTAATGCGGAAACTCGTTATTTCTTAGAAGCTTGGCAACCCCTCTCAATGAAAGTGCTTTTCCACAGTCTCTGCTTAGGGCTACTTGAAGCGGATACAAATCATAGAGACAAAACTGAGAACTCCTTTATTTTGTCAAGTTTCAAAGAGCGACTACAAACCATGTTGGATTTAGAGTTCCAAATTCATCTATCTATTAGGAGAGAACAGAGTGAAACCTAAATATAACAACTGCTACTGTAGACGAACGCTTCAATCTAGAAGAACAAATTTGGTGAGCCAAGTGGGATTTGTGTACTGATCATTACCACCACGTATCATCAACATTGGGTGACAAAATATTTGCTGGTATTTCGGAAACTCGTAATTTCTTGGAAGCTTGGCAACCCCTTTCAATGAAAGTGCTTTTCCACAGTCTCTGCTTAGGGCTACAAGAAGCCGAAACAAATCATAGAGACAAAACTGAGAACTCCTTTACTTTGTCAAGTTTCAAAGAGCTACTACAAACCATATTGGATTTAGAGTTCCAAATTCATCTATCTATATAGGAGAGAACAGAGTGAAACCTAAATGTAAAAACTGCTACTGTAGACGAATGCTTAAACTTAGAAAAACAAAAATTGATGAGCCAAGTGGGATTTGTGTACTGATCATTACCACCAAGTGTCATCAAGATTGCGTGAAAAAATATTTGCTGGTATTTCGGAAACTCGTTATTTCTTAGAAGCTTGGCAACCCCACTCAATGAAAGTGCTTTTCCACAGTCTCTGCTTAGGGCTACTTGAAGCGGAAAAAAATCACAGAGACAAAACTGAGAACTCCATAATTTTGTCAACTTTCAACGAGCTACTACAAACCATGTTGGATTTAGAGTTCCAAATTCATCTATCCATATAGGAGAGAACAGAGTAAAACCTAAAAATAAAAACTGCTACTGTAGACGAATGCTTCAACCTAGAAGAACAAAATTTGGTGAGCCAAGTGGGATTTGTGTACTTGTCCTAACCACCAAGTTTCATCAAGATTGTGTGAAAAAATATTTGCTGGTATTTCGGAAACTCGTTATTTCTTAGAAGCTTGGCAACCCCTCTCAATGAAAGTGCTTTTCCACAGTCTCTGCTTAGGGCTACTTGAAGCGGAAACAAATCATAGAGACAAAACTGAGAACTCCTTTATTTTGTCAAGTTTCAAAGAGCTACTACAAACCATATTGGATTTAGAGTTCCAAATTCATCTATCTATGTAGGAGAGAACAGAGTGAAACCTAAATATAAAAACTGCTACTGTAGACGAACGCTTCAACCTAGAAGAACAAAATTTGCTGAGCCAAGTGGGATTTGTGTACCGATCTTCACCACCAAGTATCATCAAGATTGGGTGAAAAAATATTTGATGGTTATTCGGAAACTCGTTTTTTCTTAGAAGCGGGCAACCCCTCTCAATGAAAGTGCTTTTCACAGTCTCTGCTTAGGGCTACTTGAAGCAGAAACAAATCACGGAGACAAAACTGAGAACTTCTTTATTTTGTCAAGTTTTAAAGAGTGACTACAAACCATGTTGGATTTAGAGTTCCAAATTCATCTATCTATATAGGAGAGAACAGAGTGAAACCTAAAAATAAAAACTGCTACTGTAAAGGAACGCTTCAACCTAGAAGAACAAAATGTGGTGAGCCAAGTGGGATTTGTGTGCTTGTCCTTACCACCAAGTATCATCAAGATTGGGTGAAAAAATATTTGCTGGTATTTCAGAAACTCGTTATTTCTTAGAAGCTTGGCAACACCTCTCAATGAAAGTGCTTTTCCACAGTCTGTGCCAGGGGTACTTGAAGAGGAAACAAACCATAGAGACAAAACTGAGAACTCCTTTATTTTGTCAAGTTTCAAAGAGCTACTAGAAACCATATTGGATTTAGAGTTCCAAATTCATCTATCTATACAGGAGAGAACAGAGTGAAACCTAAATATAAAAACTGCTACTGTAGAGGAACGCTTCAACCGAGAAGAACAAAATTTGGTGAGCCAAGTGGGATTTGGGGACTTGTCATTACCACCACGTATCATCAAGATTGGGTGAAAAAGTATTTGCTGGTATTTCAGAAACTCGTAATTTCTTGGAAGCTTTGCAACCCCTCTCAATGAAAGTGCTTTTCCACAGTCTCTGCTTAGGGCTACTTGAAGCGGAAACAAATCATAGAGACAAAACTGAGAACTCCTTTATTTTGTCAAGTTTCAAAGAGCTACTACAAACCATATTGGATTTAGAGTTCCAAATTCATCTATCTATAAAGGAGAGAACAGAGTGAAACCTAAATATAAAAATTGCTACTGTAGACGAACGCTTCAACCTAGAAGAACAAAATTTGGTGAGCCAAGTGGGATTTGTGTACCGATCTTCACCACCATGTATCATCAAGATTGGGTGAAAAAATATTTGCTGGTAATTCGGAAACTCGTTATTTCTTAGAAGCTGGCAACCCCTCTCAATGAAAGTGCTTTTCCACAGTCTCTGCTTAGGGCTACTTGAAGCGGAAACAAATCATAGAGACAAAACTGAGAACTCCTTTATTTTGTCAAGTTTCAAAGAGCGACTACAAACCATGTTGGATTTAGAGTTCCAAATTCATCTATCTATATAGGAGAGAACAGAGTGAAACCTAAATATAAAAACTGCTACTGTAGACGAACGCTTCAATCTAGAAGAACAAATTTGGTGAGCCAAGTGGGATTTGTGTACTGATCATTACCACCAAGTGTCATCAAGATTGCGTGAAAAAATATTTGCTGGTATTTCGGAAACTCGTTATTTCTTAGAAGCTTGGCAACCCCACTCAATGAAAGTGCTTTTCCACAGTCTCTGCTTAGGGCTACAAGAAGCCGAAACAAATCATAGAGACAAAACTGAGAACTCCTTTACTTTGTCAAGTTTCAAAGAGCTACTACAAACCATATTGGATTTAGAGTTCCAAATTCATCTATCTATATAGGAGAGAACAGAGTGAAACCTAAATGTAAAAACTGCTACTGTAGACGAATGCTTAAACTTAGAAAAACAAAAATTGATGAGCCAAGTGGGATTTGTGTACTGATCATTACCACCAAGTGTCATCAAGATTGCGTGAAAAAATATTTGCTGGTATTTCGGAAACTCGTTATTTCTTAGAAGCTTGGCAACCCCACTCAATGAAAGTGCTTTTCCACAGTCTCTGCTTAGGGCTACTTGAAGCGGAAAAAAATCACAGAGACAAAACTGAGAACTCCATAATTTTGTCAACTTTCAACGAGCTACTACAAACCATGTTGGATTTAGAGTTCCAAATTCATCTATCCATATAGGAGAGAACAGAGTAAAACCTAAAAATAAAAACTGCTACTGTAGACGAATGCTTCAACCTAGAAGAACAAAATTTGGTGAGCCAAGTGGGATTTGTGTACTTGTCCTAACCACCAAGTTTCATCAAGATTGTGTGAAAAAATATTTGCTGGTATTTTGGAAACTCGTTATTTCTTAGAAGCTTGGCAACCCCTTTCAATGAAAGTTCTTTTCCACAGTCTCTGCTTAGGGCTACATGAAGACGAAACAAATCATAGAGACAAAATTGAGAACTCCTTTACTTTGTCAAGTTTCAAAGAGCTACTACAAACCATGTTGGATTTAGAGTTCCAAATTCATCTATCTATATAGCAGAGAACAGAGTGAAACCTAAACATAAAAACTGCTACTGTAGACGAACGCTTCAATCTAGAAGAACAAAATTTGGTGAGCAAAGTGGGATTTGTGTACTGATCAATACCACCAGGTATCATCAAGATTGGGTGAAAAAATATTTGCTGGTATTTCGGAAACTCGTAATTTCTTGGAAGCTTGGCAACCCCTCTCAAGGATATTGCTTTTCCACATTCACTGCTTAGGGCTACTTGAAGCGGAAACAAATCATAGAGACAAAACTGAGAACTCCTTTATTTTGTCAAGTTTCAAAGAGCTACTACAAACCATGTTGGATTTATAGTTCCAAATTCATCTATCAATATAGGAGAGAACAGAGTAAAACCTAAAAATAAAAACTGCTACTGTAGACGAATGCTTCACCTAGAAGAACAAAATATGGTGAGCCAAGTGGGATTTGTGTACTTGTCCTTACCACCAAGTATGATCAAGATTGGGTGAAAAAATATTTGCTGGTATTTCGGAAACTCATTATTTCTTAGAAGCTTGGCAACCCCTCTCAATGAAAGTGCTTTTCCACAGTCTCTGCTTAGGGCTACTTGAAGCGGAAACAAATCATAGAGACAAAACTGAGAACTCCTTTATTTTGTCAAGTTTCAAAGAGCTACTACAAACCATGTTGGATTTAGAGTTCCAAATTCATCTATCTATTTAGGAGAGAACAGAGTGAAACCTAAAAATAAAAACTGCTACTGAAAACGAACGCTTCAACCTAGAAGAACAAATTTTCGTGAGCCAAGTGGGATTTGTGTACCGATCATCACCACCAAGTATCATCAACACTGGTTGACAAATATTTGCTGGAATTTCGGAAACTCGTAATTTCTTGGAAGCTTGGCAACCCCTTTCAATGAAAGTTCTTTTCCACAGTCTCTGCTTAGGGCTACATGAACGAAAAAAATCATAGAGACAAAATTGAGAACTCCTTTACTTTGTCAAGTTTCAAAGAGCTACTACAAATCATATTGGATTTAGAGTTCCAAATTCATCTATCTATATAGGAGAGAACAGAGTGAAACCTAAATATAAAAACTGCTACTGTAGACGAACGCTTCAACCTAGAAGAACAAAATTTGGTGAACCAAGTGGGATTTGTGTACTGATCATTAGCACCAAGTGTCATCAAGATTGCGTGAAAAAATATTTGCTGGTATTTCGGAAACTCGTAATTTCTTGGAATATTGGCAACAACTCTCAATGAAAGTGCGTTTCCACCGTTTGTGCCTAGGGCTACTTGAAGAGGAAACAAACCATAGAGACAAAACTGAGAACTCCTTTATTTTGTCAAGTTTCAAAGAGCTACTACAAACCATGTTGGATTTAGAGATCCAAATTCATCTATCTATATCGCAGAGAACAGAGTGAAACCCAAATATAAAAACTGCTACTGTAGACGAACGCTTCAAATTAGAAGAACAAAATTTGGCGAGCCAAGTGAGATTTGCGTACCGATCATTACCACCAAGTATCATCAAGATTGGGTGAAAGAATATTTGCTGGTATTTCAGAAACTCGTAATTTCTTGGAAGCTTGGCAACCCCTCTCAAGGAAAGTGCTTTTCCACATTCACTACTTAGGGCTACTTGAAGCGGAAACAAATCATAGAGACAAAACTGAGAACTCCTTTATTTTGTCCAGTTTCAAAGAGCTACTACAAACCATGTTGGATTTAGAGTTCCAAATTCATCTATCCATATAGGAGAGAACAGAGTGAAACCTAAATATAAAAATTGCTACTGTAGACGAACGCTTCAACCTAGAAGAACAAAATTTGGTGAGCCAAGTGGGATTTGTGTACTGATCTTCACCACCAAGTATCATCAAGATTGGGTGAAAAAATATTTGCTGGTATTTCGGAAACTCGTTATTTCTTAGAAGCTTGGCAACCCCTCTCAATGAAAGTGCTTTTCCACAGTCTCGGCTTAGGGCTACATTAAGAGGAAACAAACCATAGAGACAAAACTGAGAACTCCTTTATTTTGTCAAGTTTCATAGAGCTACTACAAACGATGTTGGATTTAGAGTTCCAAGTTCCCTATCTATATAGGAGAGAACAGAGGGAACCTAAAAATGAAAACTGCTACTGCAAATGAACGTTTCAACCTGGAAGAACAAAATTTGGTAAGCCAAGTGGGATTTGTGTACTGATCATCACCACCAAGTATCATCAAATTGGATGAAAAATAATTTGCTGGTATTTCGGAAACTCGTTATTTTTGGAAGCTTGGCAACCCCTTTCAATGAAAGTGCTTTTCCAGAGTCTCTGCTTAGGGCTACTTGAAGCGAAAATGAATCACAGGGACAAAACAGAGAACTCCTTTATTTTGTCAAGTTTCAAGGAGCTACTACAAACCATATTGGATTTAGAGTTCCAAATTCATCTGTCTATATAGGAGAGAACAGAGTGAAACCTAAATATAAAAACTGCTACTGTAGACGAACGCTTCAAACTAGAAAAAGAAAATTTGGTGAGCCAAGTGGGATTTGTGTACCGATCATCACCACCAAGTTTCATCAACATTGGGTGAAAAAATATTTGCTGGTAATTCGGAAACTCGTTATTTCTTAGAAGCTTGGCAACCCCTCTCAATAACAGTGCTTTTCCACAGTCTCTGCTTAGGGCTACTTGAAGCGGAAACAAATCATAGAGACAAAACTGAGAACTCCTTTATTTTGTCAAGTTTCAAAGAGCTACTACAAACCATGTTGGATTTGGAGTTCCAAATTCATCTATCTATATAGGAGAGAACAGAGTAAAACCTAAAAATAAAAACTGCTACTGTAGTTGAATGATTCATCCTAGAAGAACAAAATTTGGTGAGCCAAGTGGGATTTGTGTAGTTGTCCTTACCACCAAGTATCATCAAGATTGGGTGAAAAAATATTTGCTGGTATTTCGGAAACTCGTTATTTCTTAGAAGCTTGGCAACCCCTCTCAATGAAAGTGCTTTTCCACAGTCTCTGCTTAGGGCTACTTGAAGCGGAAACAAATCATAGAGACAAAACTGAGAACTCCTTTATTTTGTCAAGTTTCAAAGAGCTACTACAAACCATGTTGGATTTAGAGTTCCAAATTCATCTATCTATTTAGGAGAGAACAGAGTGAAACCTAAAAATAAAAACTGCTACTGAAAACGAACGCTTCAACCTAGAAGAACAAATTTTCGTGAGCCAAGTGGGATTTGTGTACCGATCATCACCACCAAGTATCATCAACACTGGTTGACAAATATTTGCTGGAATTTCGGAAAATCGTAATTTCTTGGAAGCTTGGCAACCCCTTTCAATGAAAGTTCTTTTCCACAGTCTCTGCTTAGGGCTACATGAACGAAAAAAATCATAGAGACAAAATTGAGAACTCCTTTACTTTGTCAAGTTTCAAAGAGCTACTACAAATCATATTGGATTTAGAGTTCCAAATTCATCTATCTATATAGGAGAGAACAGAGTGAAACCTAAATATAAAAACTGCTACTGTAGACGAACGCTTCAACCTAGAAGAACAAAATTTGGTGAACCAAGTGGGATTTGTGTACTGATCATTAGCACCAAGTGTCATCAAGATTGCGTGAAAAAATATTTGCTGGTATTTCGGAAACTCGTAATTTCTTGGAATATTGGCAACAACTCTCAATGAAAGTGCGTTTCCACCGTTTGTGCCTAGGGCTACTTGAAGAGGAAACAAACCATAGAGACAAAACTGAGAACTCCTTTATTTTGTCAAGTTTCAAAGAGCTACTACAAACCATGTTGGATTTAGAGATCCAAATTCATCTATCTATATCGCAGAGAACAGAGTGAAACCCAAATATATAAACTGCTACTGTAGACGAACGCTTCAAATTAGAAGAACAAAATTTGGCGAGCCAAGTGAGATTTGCGTACCGATCATTACCACCAAGTATCATCAAGATTGGGTGAAAGAATATTTGCTGGTATTTCGGAAACTCGTAATTTCTTGGAAGCTTGGCAACCCCTCTCAAGGAAAGTGCTTTTCCACATTCACTACTTAGGGCTACTTGAAGCGGAAACAAATCATAGAGACAAAACTGAGAACTCCTTTATTTTGTCCAGTTTCAAAGAGCTACTACAAACCATGTTGGATTTAGAGTTCCAAATTCATCTATCCATATAGGAGAGAACAGAGTGAAACCTAAATATAAAAATTGCTACTGTAGACGAACGCTTCAACCTAGAAGAACAAAATTTGGTGAGCCAAGTGGGATTTGTGTACTGATCTTCACCACCAAGTATCATCAAGATTGGGTGAAAAAATATTTGCTGGTATTTCGGAAACTCGTTATTTCTTAGAAGCTTGGCAACCCCTCTCAATGAAAGTGCTTTTCCACAGTCTCGGCTTAGGGCTACATTAAGAGGAAACAAACCATAGAGACAAAACTGAGAACTCCTTTATTTTGTCAAGTTTCATAGAGCTACTACAAACGATGTTGGATTTAGAGTTCCAAGTTCACTATCTATATAGGAGAGAACAGAGGGAACCTAAAAATGAAAACTGCTACTGCAAACGAACGTTTCAACCTGGAAGAACAAAATTTGGTAAGCCAAGTGGGATTTGTGTACTGATCATCACCACCAAGTATCATCAAATTGGATGAAAAATAATTTGCTGGTATTTCGGAAACTCGTTATTTTTGGAAGCTTGGCAACCCCTTTCAATGAAAGTGCTTTTCCAGAGTCTCTGCTTAGGGCTACTTGAAGCGAAAACGAATCACAGGAACAAAACTGAGAACTCCTTTATTTTGTCAAGTTTCAAGGAGCTACTACAAACCATATTGGATTTAGAGTTCCAAATTCATCTGTCTATATAGGAGAGAACAGAGTGAAACCTATATATAAAAACTGCTACTGTAGACGAACGCTTCAAACTAGAAAAAGAAAATTTGGTGAGCCAAGTGGGATTTGTGTACCGATCATCACCACCAAGTTTCATCAACATTGGGTGAAAAAATATTTGCTGCTAATTCGGAAACTCTTTATTTCTTAGAAGCTTGGCAACCCCTCTCAATAACAGTGCTTTTCCACAGTCTCTGCTTAGGGCTACTTGAAGCGGAAACAAATCATAGAGACAAAACTGAGAACTCCTTTATTTTGTCAAGTTTCAAAGAGCTACTACAAACCATGTTGGATTTGGAGTTCCAAATTCATCTATCTATATAGGAGAGAACAGAGTAAAACCTAAAAATAAAAACTGCTACTGTAGTTGAATGATTCATCCTAGAAGAAGAAAATTTGGTGAGCCAAGTGGGATTTGTGTAGTTGTCCTTACCACCAAGTATCATCAAGATTGGGTGAAAAAATATTTGCTGGTATTTCGGAAACTCGTTATTTCTTAGAAGCTTGGCAACCCCTCTCAATGAAAGTGCTTTTCCACAGTCTCTGCTTAGGGCTACTTGAAGCGGAAACAAATCATAGAGACAAAACTGAGAACTCCTTTATTTTGTCAAGTTTCAAAGAGCTACTACAAACCATGTTGGATTTAGAGTTCCAAATTCATCTATCTATTTAGGAGAGAACAGAGTGAAACCTAAAAATAAAAACTGCTACTGAAAACGAACGCTTCAACCTAGAAGAACAAATTTTCGTGAGCCAAGTGGGATTTGTGTACCGATCATCACCACCAAGTATCATCAACACTGGTTGACAAATATTTGCTGGTATTTCGGAAACTCGTAATTTCTTGGAAGCTTGGCAACCCCTTTCAATGAAAGTTCTTTTCCACAGTCTCTGCTTAGGGCTACATGAAGACGAAACAAATCATAGAGACAAAATTGAGAACTCCTTTACTTTGTCAAGTTTCAAAGAGCTACTACAAACCATGTTGGATTTAGAGTTCCAAATTCATCTATCTATATAGCAGAGAACAGAGTGAAACCTAAAAATAAAAACTGCTACTGTAGACGAACGCTTCAATCTAGAAGAACAAAATTTGGTGAGCAAAGTGGGATTTGTGTACTGAACAATACCACCAGGTATCATCAAGATTGGGTGAAAAAATATTTGCTGGTATTTCGGAAACTCGTAATTTCTTGGAAGCTTGGCAACCCCTCTCAAGGATATTGCTTTTCCACATTCACTGCTTAGGGCTACTTGAAGCGGAAACAAATCATAGAGACAAAACTGAGAACTCCTTTATTTTGTCAAGTTTCAAAGAGCTACTACAAACCATGTTGGATTTATAGTTCCAAATTCATCTATCAATATAGGAGAGAACAGAGTAAAACCTAAAAATAAAAACTGCTACTGTAGACGAATGCTTCACCTAGAAGAACAAAATATGGTGAGCCAAGTGGGATTTGTGTACTTGTCCTTACCACCAAGTATGATCAAGATTGGGTGAAAAAATATTTGCTGGTATTTCGGAAACTCATTATTTCTTAGAAGCTTGGCAACCCCTCTCAATGAAAGTGCTTTTCCACAGTCTCTGCTTAGGGCTACTTGAAGCGGAAACAAATCATAGAGACAAAACTGAGAACTCCTTTATTTTGTCAAGTTTCAAAGAGCTACTACAAACCATGTTGGATTTAGAGTTCCAAATTCATCTATCTATTTAGGAGAGAACAGAGTGAAACCTAAAAATAAAAACTGCTACTGAAAACGAACGCTTCAACCTAGAAGAACAAATTTTCGTGAGCCAAGTGGGATTTGTGTACCGATCATCACCACCAAGTATCATCAACACTGGTTGACAAATATTTGCTGGAATTTCGGAAACTCGTAATTTCTTGGAAGCTTGGCAACCCCTTTCAATGAAAGTTCTTTTCCACAGTCTCTGCTTAGGGCTACATGAACGAAAAAAATCATAGAGACAAAATTGAGAACTCCTTTACTTTGTCAAGTTTCAAAGAGCTACTACAAATCATATTGGATTTAGAGTTCCAAATTCATCTATCTATATAGGAGAGAACAGAGTGAAACCTAAATATAAAAACTGCTACTGTAGACGAACGCTTCAACCTAGAAGAACAAAATTTGGTGAACCAAGTGGGATTTGTGTACTGATCATTAGCACCAAGTGTCATCAAGATTGCGTGAAAAAATATTTGCTGGTATTTCGGAAACTCGTAATTTCTTGGAATATTGGCAACAACTCTCAATGAAAGTGCGTTTCCACCGTTTGTGCCTAGGGCTACTTGAAGAGGAAACAAACCATAGAGACAAAACTGAGAACTCCTTTATTTTGTCAAGTTTCAAAGAGCTACTACAAACCATGTTGGATTTAGAGATCCAAATTCATCTATCTATATCGCAGAGAACAGAGTGAAACCCAAATATAAAAACTGCTACTGTAGACGAACGCTTCAAATTAGAAGAACAAAATTTGGCGAGCCAAGTGAGATTTGCGTACCGATCATTACCACCAAGTATCATCAAGATTGGGTGAAAGAATATTTGCTGGTATTTCGGAAACTCGTAATTTCTTGGAAGCTTGGCAACCCCTCTCAAGGAAAGTGCTTTTCCACATTCACTACTTAGGGCTACTTGAAGCGGAAACAAATCATAGAGACAAAACTGAGAACTCCTTTATTTTGTCCAGTTTCAAAGAGCTACTACAAACCATGTTGGATTTAGAGTTCCAAATTCATCTATCCATATAGGAGAGAACAGAGTGAAACCTAAATATAAAAATTGCTACTGTAGACGAACGCTTCAACCTAGAAGAACAAAATTTGGTGAGCCAAGTGGGATTTGTGTACTGATCTTCACCACCAAGTATCATCAAGATTGGGTGAAAAAATATTTGCTGGTATTTCGGAAACTCGTTATTTCTTAGAAGCTTGGCAACCCCTCTCAATGAAAGTGCTTTTCCACAGTCTCGGCTTAGGGCTACATTAAGAGGAAACAAACCATAGAGACAAAACTGAGAACTCCTTTATTTTGTCAAGTTTCATAGAGCTACTACAAACGATGTTGGATTTAGAGTTCCAAGTTCACTATCTATATAGGAGAGAACAGAGGGAACCTAAAAATGAAAACTGCTACTGCAAACGAACGTTTCAACCTGGAAGAACAAAATTTGGTAAGCCAAGTGGGATTTGTGTACTGATCATCACCACCAAGTATCATCAAATTGGATGAAAAATAATTTGCTGGTATTTCGGAAACTCGATATTTTTGGAAGCTTGGCAACCCCTTTCAATGAAAGTGCTTTTCCAGAGTCTCTGCTTAGGGCTACTTGAAGCGAAAACGAATCACAGGGACAAAACTGAGAACTCCTTTATTTTGTCAAGTTTCAAGGAGCTACTACAAACCATATTGGATTTAGAGTTCCAAATTCATCTGTCTATATAGGAGAGAACAGAGTGAAACCTATATATAAAAACTGCTACTGTAGACGAACGCTTCAAACTAGAAAAAGAAAATTTGGTGAGCCAAGTGGGATTTGTGTACCGATCATCACCACCAAGTTTCATCAACATTGGCTGAAAAAATATTTGCTGCTAATTCGGAAACTCTTTATTTCTTAGAAGCTTGGCAACCCCTCTCAATAACAGTGCTTTTCCACAGTCTCTGCTTAGGGCTACTTGAAGCGGAAACAAATCATAGAGACAAAACTGAGAACTCCTTTATTTTGTCAAGTTTCAAAGAGCTACTACAAACCATGTTGGATTTGGAGTTCCAAATTCATCTATCTATATAGGAGAGAACAGAGTAAAACCTAAAAATAAAAACTGCTACTGTAGTTGAATGATTCATCCTAGAAGAACAAAATTTGGTGAGCCAAGTGGGATTTGTGTAGTTGTTCTTACCACCAAGTATCATCAAGATTGGGTGAAAAAATATTTGCTGGTATTTCGGAAAGTCGTTATTTCTTAGAAGCTTGGCAACCCCTCTCAATGAAAGTGCTTTTCCACAGTCTCTGCTTAGGGCTACTTGAAGCGGAAACAAATCATAGAGACAAAACTGAGAACTCCTTTATTTTGTCAAGTTTCAAAGAGCTACTACAAACCATGTTGGATTTAGAGTTCCAAATTCATCTATCTATTTAGGAGAGAACAGAGTGAAACCTAAAAATAAAAACTGCTACTGAAAACGAACGCTTCAACCTAGAAGAACAAATTTTCGTGAGCCAAGTGGGATTTGTGTACCGATCATCACCACCAAGTATCATCAACACTGGTTGACAAATATTTGCTGGTATTTCGGAAACTCGTAATTTCTTGGAAGCTTGGCAACCCCTTTCAATGAAAGTTCTTTTCCACAGTCTCTGCTTAGGGCTACATGAAGACGAAACAAATCATAGAGACAAAATTGAGAACTCCTTTACTTTGTCAAGTTTCAAAGAGCTACTACAAACCATGTTGGATTTAGAGTTCCAAATTCATCTATCTATATAGCAGAGAACAGAGTGAAACCTAAACATAAAAACTGCTACTGTAGACGAACGCTTCAATCTAGAAGAACAAAATTTGGTGAGCAAAGTGGGATTTGTGTACTGATCAATACCACCAGGTATCATCAAGATTGGGTGAAAAAATATTTGCTGGTATTTCGGAAACTCGTAATTTCTTGGAAGCTTGGCAACCCCTCTCAAGGATATTGCTTTTCCACATTCACTGCTTAGGGCTACTTGAAGCGGAAACAAATCATAGAGACAAAACTGAGAACTCCTTTATTTTGTCAAGTTTCAAAGAGCTACTACAAACCATGTTGGATTTATAGTTCCAAATTCATCTATCAATATAGGAGAGAACAGAGTAAAACCTAAAAATAAAAACTGCTACTGTAGACGAATGCTTCACCTAGAAGAACAAAATATGGTGAGCCAAGTGGGATTTGTGTACTTGTCCTTACCACCAAGTATGATCAAGATTGGGTGAAAAAATATTTGCTGGTATTTCGGAAACTCATTATTTCTTAGAAGCTTGGCAACCCCTCTCAATGAAAGTGCTTTTCCACCGTCTGTGCCTAGGGCTACTTGAAGAGGAAACAAACCATAGAGACAAAACTGAGAACTACCTTATTTTGTCAAGTTTCAAAGAGCTACTGCAAACGATGTTGGATTTAGAGTTCCAAATTCATCTATCTATATAGCAGAGAACAGAGTGAAACCTAAACATAAAAACTGCTACTGTAGACGAACGCTTCAACCTAGAAGAACACAATTTGGTGAGCCAAGTGGGATTTGTGTACTGATCATTACCACCAAGTATCATCAAGATTGGGTGAAAAAATATTTGCTGGTATTTCGGAAACTCGTAATTTTGTGGAAGCTTGGCAACCCCTCTGAAGGAAAGTGCATTTCCACAGTCAATGCTTAGGGCTACTTGAAGCGGAAACAAATCATAGAGACAGAAATGAAAACTCCTTTATTTTGTCACGTTTCAAAGAGCTACTACAAACCATGTTTTATTTAGAGTTCTAAATTCATCTATCTATATATTAGAGAACAGAGTGAAACCTAAATATAAAATTTGCTACTGTAGATAAAAGCTTCAACCTAGAAGAACAAAATTTGGTGAGCCAAGTGGGATTTGTGTACCGATCATTACCACCACGTATCATCAACATTGGGTGAAAAAATATTTGCTGGTATTCCGGAAACTCGTAATTTTTGGAAGCTTGGCAACCCGTTTCAATGAAAGTGCTTTTCCAGAGTCTCTGCGTAGGGCTACTTGAAGCGGAAACAAATCAAAGGGACAAAACAGAGAACTCCATTATTTTGTCCAGTTTCAAAGAGCTACTACAAACCATATTGGATTTAGAGTTTCAAATTCATCTGTCTATATAGGAGAGAACAGAGTGAAACCTAAATATAAAAACTGCTACTGTAGACGAACGCTTCAACCTAGAAGAACAAATTTTCGTGAGCCAAGTGGGATTTGTGTACCGATCATCAACACCAAGTATCATCAACACTGGTTGACAAATATTTGCTGGTATTTCGGAAACTCGTAATTTCTTGGAAGCTTGGCAACCCCTTTCAATGAAAGTTCTTTTCCAGAGTCTCTGCTTAGGGCTACATGAAGACGAAACAAATCATAGAGACAAAATTGAGAACTCCTTTACTTTGCCAAGTTTCAAAGAGCTACTACAAATCATATTGGATTTAGAGTTCCAAATTCATCTATCTATATAGGAGAGAACAGAGTGAAACCTAAATATAAAAACTGCTACTGTAGACGAACACTTCAACCTAGAAGAACAAAATTTGGTGAACCAAGTGGGATTTGTGTACTGATCATTACCACCAAGTGTCATCAAGATTGCGTGAAAAAATATTTGCTGGTATTTCGGAAACTCGTAATTTCCTGGAATATTGGCAACATCTCTCAATGAAAGTGCGTTTCCACCATTTGTGCCTAGGGCTACTTGAAGAGGAAACAAACCATAGAGACAAAACTGAGAACTCCTTTATTTTGTCAAGTTTCAAAGAGCTACTACAAACCATGTTGGATTTAGAGATCCAAATTCATCTATCTATATCGCAGAGAACAGAGTGAAACCCAAATATAAAAACTGCTACTGTAGACGAACGCTTCAAATTAGAAGAACAAAATTTGGCGAGCCAAGTGAGATTTGCGTACCGATCATTACCACCAAGTATCATCAAGATTGGGTGAAAGAATATTTGCTGGTATTTCGGAAACTCGTAATTTCTTGGAAGCTTGGCAACCCCTCTCAAGGAAAGTGCTTTTCCACATTCACTACTTAGGGCTACTTGAAGCGGAAACAAATCATAGAGACAAAACTGAGAACTCCTTTATTTTTTCCAGTTTCAAAGAGCTACTACAAACCATGTTGGATTTAGAGTTCCAAATTCATCTATCCATATAGGAGAGAACAGAGTGAAACCTAAATATAAAAATTGCTACTGTAGACGAACGCTTCAACCTAGAAGAACCAAATTTGGTGAGCCAAGTGGGATTTGTGTACTGATCTTCACCACCAAGTATCATCAAGATTGGGTGAAAAAATATTTGCTGGTATTTTGGAAACTCGTTATTTCTTAGAAGCTTGGCAACCCCTCTCAATGAAAGTGCTTTTCCACAGTCTCTGCTTAGGGCTACATTAAGAGGAAACAAACCATAGAGACAAAATTGAGAACTCCTTTATTTTGTCAAGTTTCATAGAGCTACTACAAACGATGTTGGATTTAGAGTTCCAAGTTCACTATCTATATAGGAGAGAACAGAGGGAACCTAAAAATGAAAACTGCTACTGCAAACGAACGTTTCAGCCTGGAAGAACAAAATTTGGTAAGCCAAGTGGGATTTGTGTACTGATCATCACCACCAAGTATCATCAAATTGGATGAAAAATAATTTGCTGGTATTTCGGAAACTCGTTATTTTTGGAAGCTTGGCAACCCCTTTCAATGAAAGTGCTTTTCCAGAGTCTCTGCTTAGGGCTACTTGAAGTGAAAACGAATCACAGGGACAAAACTGAGAACTCCTTTATTTTGTCAAGTTTCAAGGAGCTACTACAAACCATATTGGATTTAGAGTTCCAAATTCATCTGTCTATATAGGAGAGAACAGAGTGAAACCAAAATATAAAAACTGCTACTGTAGACGAACGCTTCAAACTAGAAGAAGAAAATTTGGTGAGCCAAGTGGGATTTGTGTACCGATCATCACCACCAAGTTTCATCAACATTGGGTGAAAAAATATTTGCTGGTAATTCGGAAACTCGTTATTTCTTAGAAGCTTGGCAAACCCTCTCAATAACAGTGCTTTTCCACAGTCTCTGCTTAGGGCTACTTGAAGCGGAAACAAATCATAGAGACAAAACTGAGAACTCCTTTATTTTGTCAAGTTTCAAAGAGCTACTACAAACCATGTTGGATTTGGAGTTCCAAATTCATCTATCTATATAGGAGAGAACAGAGTAAAACCTAAAAATAAAAACTGCTACTGTAGTCGAATGATTCATCCTAGAAAAACAAAATTTGGTGAGCCAAGTGGGATTTGTGTATTTGTTCTTACCACCAAGTATCATCAAGATTGGGTGAAAAAATATTTGCTGGTATTTCGGAAACTCATTATTTCTTAGAAGCTTGGCAACCCCTCTCAATGAAAGTGCTTTTCCACAGTCTCTGCTTAGGGCTACTTGAAGCGGAACCAAATCATAGAGACAAAACTGAGAACTCCTTTATTTTGTCAAGTTTCAAATAGCTACTACAAAACATGTTGGATTTAGAGTTCCAAATTCATCTATCTATATAGGAAAGAACAGAGTAAAACTTAAAAATAAAAAATGCTACTGTAGACGAATGCTTCAACCTAGAAGAACAAAATTTGTTGAGCCAAGTGGGATTTGTGTACATGTCCTTACCACCAAGTATCATCAAGATTGGGTGAAAAAATATTTGCTGGTATTTCGGAAACTCGTAATTTTGTGGAAGCTTGGCAACCCCTCTGAAGGAAAGTGCTTTTCCACAGTCAATGCTTAGGGCTACTTGAAGCAGAAACAAATCATAGAGACAGAAATGAAAACTCCTTTATTTTGTCACGTTTCAAAGAGCTACTACAAACCATGTTGGATTTAGAGTTCTAAATTCATCTATCTATATATTAGAGAACAGAGTGAAACCTAAATATAAAATTTGCTACTGTAGATGAAAGCTTCAACCTAGTAGAACAAAATTTGGTGAGCCAAGTGGGATTTGTGTACTGATCATCACCACCAAGTATTATCAAGATTGGATGAAAAAATATTTGCTGGTATTTCGGAAACTCGTTATTTCTTAGAAGCTTGGCAACCCCTCTCAATGAAAGTGCTTTTCCAAAGTCTGTGCCTAGGGCTACTTGAAGAGGAAACAAACCATAGAGACAAAACTGAGA